>NC_143560.1:91286847-91441630 GCF_054136105.1 Typopeltis vanoorti | reverse complement strand
GGAGGAGTCAATTTGAATACTAGAGGGATAGAGCAGGTTCGAGGTTTAGAGGTGCAGGAGGAGAGTGTGTTCCACATACTGAGTACTCTGGATATTAGTAAAGCTGTGGGACTGGATGGTATTTCACCACGAGTTATGAGAGAATGTGCTAAGGAACTGACAGTGCCCTTGACTCTGGAATGGGTCTGATGAAAGTCTGGCTGTGGGAAAGGTGCCCATGGAATGGAAGGAAGGTAAGATAGACATTCTAGTCTGCTATTGCATAAGGGCAATAGCAGACTAGAAGTGTCTAATTATAGGCCAGTTTGTGTGTCATCAGTAGTTATTAAGATCTTGGAGAAAGTAGTGAGGGACCATATACAGCATTGGGCAGATGAGGGTAATGTTATCAGTGAGAGTCAACATGGATTTGTGAAGGGGCGCTTTTGCTTTAACAATATACTAGCCTTTTATGATAAAGTTACAAGAGCATTAGATGAGGGAAAGGCATATACTGCCATTTTCCTAGACTTAGCAAAGGCATTTGACGGGGTGCCACATGATAAGCTGATATTCAAGTTGCAGCACATGGGTCTGGATGTCAGATTGGTCAACTGGATGCAGGATTGGCTGTCCGATAGGTATCAGAGAGTTGTGTATGGTGGAGCAATATCAAAGAGGCAGAAGGTTACAAGTGGGTTCCACAGGGCTCAGTACTGGGACCTATATTATTTAACCTTTATATCAGTGACACTGTCCGTGGATTGCAAGGGGATATTCGGTTGTTTGCGGATGATGCAAAGTTGGGAAGGGTTATTAATAATAGTGCAGATGTGGTAGCCCTGCAAGAGGATTTGAATAAGCTAGATAGATGAGTAAATGAATGGGCTTATTAGTTTAATGCAGCAAAATATAAGGTCTTGAGGTTTCAGACACATCGATGGGATGCTGCATACTCTATGGGAGGAGTTAAAATGGAGGAAGTAGGAGAGACAAGAGATCTGGTTTGATGATTGATAGAAACCTGAAATTTAGGGGATATATTGGAAAGGTAGTGAAGGTAACACAGCGGATTGCTGCAATAATGAGAAGGACACTGTCCTGCAGAAATGAAATGGTTATCATTTCGTTGTATAAGACTCTGATCAGACCACACTTAGCCACGTTAAACTGACAGCTTAACGTGGCTAAGTGTACGTGGCTAAGTGACTGTATGGACTAAGTTACCTTAGTCCATACCGTCAGCCTATTTTAAGTCATCCTGCAAGATATCTACAACATCTGAATTGACTATCGCTCTTCCTAATTTTGCATCATCAGCAAATAAGTGGATATTTCCTTTCAAAGTATTCCAGATATCATTGATGTACAAATTAAACAATAGAGGGGGACCAAGCACTGAACCGTGAGGTACACGACTAGTCACATGTCTTCTCCTGGACTCAGCTCCATCGTAAACGACTCCTTGATATCTATCCACCAGCCATCCTCTAATCCAAATCACCAGCTTTGGATCCATACCTATTTGCTCTAACTTATGCAACAGTGTTCTGCATGGTATCATGTCAAAGTCTAGCAGTATCACTGAGTAAGGATTTCCTTTATCTAACTGTTACTTTATTATAGAAAGTAAGCAAGTTACTGAGGCAAGATCTACCCTTCACAAAACCATGTTGCCCCTTATAAAGTATCATATTGCTGTCCACCCAGTCCTGAATTCTAATTTTTACCAATTTCTCCAAAACCATAACCACCACTCCAGATATACTGATTGGTCTATAATTTGCAACCTCAGTCTTGGAGCCTCCCTTATGCAGTGGAATTATTTTTCCCTCTTTCTACTCTATTGGTACTTTACCAGAACTGAGCCTTAAATTAAACAACCTGGTTAGAGGAGAAGGTGCTAATTCTCTTGCACATTCTCGTAACACATGGGCTGATATGCCATGAGATATTCCAAAGGCAGAGTTAGCATTTAAGGTTCTGTAATATATTAAGCCCCTCTTTTCGTCTATCTCTAAACTTTCATCAGTCAATGACACATCTGATACTGCGATATCACCACCAAGATGGTACACTTTTGCAAAATGATCACTACGCAACTCAACTATTTGATTTGCTTCTGTAATTTCCCTACCATCAACACTTTTAAAAGTAATCTTTCCATGGTTATTCTTTCTTTTACTTGCTACATAGCAAAATAACTCCTTAAGGTTGCTTTTGGATTCATCAGCTAGCTTCCTCTCATAATTAGCTTTGGCTTTCCCTACCATACAGTTTACTCTCTTTGCCTGTATCTTGTACTGCTCACGGGAACACTCATCTCCTTTTTCTTTATACTTCCTCCACAACCTTTTATTTATCTGCAACTCCTGCTTAATAATATTATTCATCCATCTTACTCCTACCTGATTTCTCCTTCTGACTCTGGGAATACAGTCTGATACAGCTTTCTTTAAATACTCCTTGACAATCTCCCATGCACCATCAACATTTCTCCCCTTCAAATTCTCATGCTATAGCACTGCTGAAAGCTGACTTCTCAGCTTGTCATAATCACCAGCCTTGTAATTCCGCATATACCCCTTCTTAACATAATATTCAGCACATCTTACAATCTCCCAGGTCAAGACCACATGATTGCTTTCCCCAAGTGGAGACAGTGTAGCTAAATTACTGATATCTTCTTTGATGTTATGACCAGATCTAACACTGTCGAATCTCTTGTCCCTTCCATTACATGCTCAGGTAGTTATCTCTTAACAACCGTATAAACTCCATTTCCTTTGTTTCTTGTGACAATGCCTTCTCCCAATCTATGTCCCCAAAGTTAAAATCCCCCATAATAATTATTCATAATTTGCCAATACATACTATCTACATTCCCCCCTTATTTTGCATATTTTGCCCTGTTGATCTCTATCTCACACCAAACAGCCTGCAATGAACTACCCTTTATATACAATCATTAGTACAACCCCCCCCCCATTCTGCCTGAAAACACTGTACCCCTCACATTCAATCCCTATAACTATATCATTCTTAGTTAACCAAGTCTCACTAATTCCTATAATTTTTGGCCAAGTTGTACTAAGTAATGACAAAAATTCTTCGCACTTATTCCGAATACTTTGAGTATTAGTATACATAAACTGCAATACTCCCTGTGTATGAATTAGCCCACTCTATATACTGTTAATTTTCTGCAAACAATTAATCCCAAATTCACAGCGATTAATGACCTTAGTACTGTTTACAGCCGACTCTATCACCTTCCTCCCTAGCAAATTCCATTTCCCTGTTTTTGACCATTTACTCTATCCTTTATCAATAAATGTTCTAAATGCCAAGCGCCCAATCCATTTAAGTGCAAACCATCTCTCTTAAAATACTCCTTCCTTTTATCAAACTCATCCCAGACATTCATAAAATGAATATTCAGTTTCATTTCTTTGCAAAAGCTTTTACACAATCTTGACATCATTCCATTTACTATAATCGCTCTTCTGTTTAATTCATCACTATCAAATCTTGGTAGCACACTCGTGATCTTTCCACTCTCGCTCTTTGCATTCATTGCTATCATTAAATCCTTTAAATTCTGTCTCACAGAAAATCTTTCGCTACCTAGATCATTTGTCCCAATAACTGCAATAATTTCACTCGCTCTATCTTTCTGCAATTTCACAGCCTCAGTTATATCCTTAATCTTTGACCCTGGATAGCACGCTTTAATTACTCTACTTCTTCACACCTTTAATTACAGAATCCCCATACAGCACAATATCTTTTCTGCTCCTTTTTAACTTGACATACTTTACCCCCCACTGATGCTTGTTTTTGTTCCTGATCTTCTCTCACATTCATTTGTATATTGCTCAGCAATCTCTGTGTATGTATTTTTGCACTATTTATTCCATGCACACGCTCACTTAATCCGTTACTAAATAATCTGTCATTCTCATTCCTTGTCATTCTTAATCCCCCCCCCCATACTTGCTATTCCATAAAAATCATTAGAACACATTTATAATTGGTCAGATCAAAATTATAAAATATATTACAGTCATTTAAAAAAGTCAGTTCCTTTGTCTCAGGAGAACTTGCACAACACAGTTTACTCCACATGCTTCTACTAGTTACATTGGGATATGGCTGTATAAAAGAGGAATGTTTCCTATGAGACTGATGGCACCTAACTGTGAAGTCTTGATGATCACTTAAACTTGGGACATTAGACAAACCAGATGTATCATCATATATTACACTAAAACTTTGGTGTTTATTCGGTGTCAATTAATACAGGCAAAACAGTTGATGCATAAGATGTGAAATGGACTGCATAGTCTATCATTTCTACCTTGACATCAGATTCAAGAGGTGATACCATAGACACACAAGATGATAAAGATGTTAAGTAATCTGTATTGACACCCCTAGCAACTACAGAAGAAATGGTTGACTAAGATGACATATCAAAACTAGAAAATAAAGGATTGATATCATCACTACCCAAGATTTTTCAGGGATCCAGAAAAGTTGCCCCTAGCATTTCTCCCCCAGCACATCTCCTCCGCAACACATTTCGCCCCCTGTAGATAATGAGTAAGCTACAAAAATATAAATAATACACCTAATTGTTTAATCCTAATTTATTTTGTTTTAATAGAATAAATGCACATTATTATAGTTTTAAATAAACTATAATAATGTTGAATGCAGTGCCTCTAAGGTAATCAATTACATTACGATTTTGAAAATCTTGGACTATTGTTTTGGTTCTAGCAGAAATTGCAGCATACTTCTTGTTTCTTTGATTGCCTGAATTACCAGCAATTGCTTGTGTAATTTTGAAATTGTGCAGCCCTTGTTGTTTCTTTAAAGAATCAATGAATCTGTAAATATCTGGGAATAAAGTAGCACATGTTTCCTGAAATCCCCTGTGCCACCCTTCCACACCGTTGTTGATCTTTCAGTGTTCGTGTGTAAACATTCCACAATTCGAAGGCAAAAGTGGGTAATTGCCGGCCTCTCTGTTGCCTTCTTCCAATATATGTATCTTCAAAGTAGTTTGCAATGTATCTTCAAAGTAGTTTCCAATCACCATGGTTTCAATTGGGAAGTCATCAGCTTCAACTAAATCTTCAAATGCTTGAATAACGTTAGCAGGAGGAATAAATGCCAATGCCGGATTCATTCGAATCCAAAAAGCCAATTCATGGTCTTGTTCGTATCGGGCTTTTAAGCCTTCATTCTGTACCTTTTGCCAAACGCCTTGGGAAAGATGAAAAAAACAACCGGTATTTACAATACTAGGAAATTCTTGTTGGAAGGCTTCCATAGCACTTTGTTCGAAATCTGTCATAAGTCGCTGGGATTGGAGACCCGGTAGATTTTTAAATTCTTGAAGCAACTTGACGTATGTGGCACGAATTTTGTTTGGCAGAAGCGCATAGACCACTGGAATAACTGCATTGAATTGAACCACACGAATTGTATAAAGCTGCTAGAAATGCGTGGGTACTGTGCTTAAAATTGCATCAGAAAACCACTCCTGGCTACGCGCTAATAACTGAAGATTGTTACTAGGAAAAAATAAGCATGCGACCAGGGAGCAGTTCGTCCTGAGAATCATACATCAAAAACTGTTGTACATTGCCATTGATAATAATTTCTTGATAATTTTGTGGAATTACTAGGTCCTGGAGATTGCTCGGTAAAGCAGGAGTACTATTGTTGCATCAAACATGATGAATGGTTCGTTTAAGTGAATCCTTTTTAGGACGTAATGCCGTGACATTGGCATGAGCCTCTGCAATTACCGATGCAACAATTTGCTGTGGCTGTTCGTTCGTGGTTGTTGCATGTTGCCATATTGGACCAATCAATTGAAATGCTTCCGATCTTGCAGCTTGAGCTGCATGGTTATGTTTAGTTACAACTTTCACAACTGGGCCTTCCAAACCTTCTGTCCAAA
Source organism: Typopeltis vanoorti (assembly GCF_054136105.1). NCBI lineage: Eukaryota > Metazoa > Arthropoda > Arachnida > Uropygi > Thelyphonidae > Typopeltis > Typopeltis vanoorti. The sequence continues at coordinate 91,435,674 of NC_143560.1, read as the reverse complement.
CATGCCCTTTGCAGGTGGAAAGTTTTTCACAAACCCAGATTCCATGTTGTTCATCTACAGTTCTCTTTGAAAACACGTAAATGTGGTTGTCATCACCTACCAATTTTCTTTTGCCTTTTATTGACGGAACATTTTTTGCCATTGTACACACAGGATTAATCAATCAAGATGCAAAAATAATATGTAGATATTGTGCTGTCTGCGACGCTCAGCTTGTTCACGCGATGCACTGCCGATAATGAGGCGACAAAAACAGCAAACGGGCACTGTCCACTGTTCCCTAACCCCATGTCCGTCACTGACCACGTGACTATTGCCCTCGTGGTCGAATATGCATTCTTTCCATTGTGAAAGGATTAACAGTTCCAGTTAATACTTTCACAATGGAAAGAGAACCCTTAAGACATACAAAAGGGAAGAAATTAGTTTAAAAGCTACGTGACAATTTATACATGAATGGAATTTTAAAAATTTGTTAGGAAAAGTTAGAGTTATCGGAAGTTCGTTTCGAGTAATCGAGAGAGTTTAACATTGACTCTCCACTGAAGGGGCTGGGACTTCATTAAAAATTCGAGTTATCGAAAGTTGACCGTATTACATTTTTGTAACCTACTCATTATCTACAGGTGGCGAAATATGCTGGGGGAGAGATGTGCTGGGGGCGAAATGCTGGGGGAGACTTTTCTGTAAACCAGATTTTGATTGGTAGGTGTGAATTAACTGTAGCATCAGAAACTGAATGGGGAAATACACTGGTATCACACATTCATCTGAATTAATGAAAGGATTGTTGTCATCACTACCCAAGATTTTAATTGGTAGGTGAGAATTAGCTGAAGAATCAGAAACTGAAAGGGACAATACACTGGTATGTACACATTCACCTAACAGATGGCCTTCAGCAACCAGAATAAGGCCGCTTGAATGTTGATAATGACCAAACTCATTAGGCAAATGACTCCTTATCTTTTAATGATACCAAGTCGTCTATAACAGTGTCACTTGAGTTGTCTTCAAATATTTACCTAGTTTAATTTTACTTAGTGGGATAGAAACCAGCGTTTCAAGATGTTTATCTCTGACAACAACTGCCTTACATTACCTATATCAGACTTTTTAGCCATTTGATTCTTTGTAACGTTCAGATCTAAGTCCATCATAGGTCTTTTTGACGATTCCCCTTGTTGAGTCTTACTTATCTGTGTTTCCTTCTTTGAATGCCGTTTTCTTTGGCCAGACACAATATGATTATGCATGATCGGTTTCCTTGCTTCCTGACGATCATTACCCGAAGCTCCCTGCTCAGAATCATAGTGCTTATTAGCAACTTCCAAAAAAATCTTCCATTTTTAGCAACTCCGCAGCTTTTAACAATGATGGAAGCATATCCCGTGAAATATTAATTTCTCCATGGTACATATACTGGACCATCATCTTTCAATCCTTTTAAAAATTAAATAGCCTAACTTAGATCTGTCTGGATGTTTTGTAAGCTTTTGCTAACATTATTAATAGCAAACTACAACTAGTAACAAATAGCGGTGGATAGTGTAATTTCAAAATTCATTTTCATCTAAACACCACGATTCGCTCTTTACTCGAGGATTTCTATTTCGTTTAGTATATCATTGTTACATGACACCTCCAAGGAGTGCAAAGACTCATCGAGGGAGGGAACCTACTCTACACCTCTACCCCTCTCAATCCACCAACTACAGCAAACCGCATCATCTACAGCAACGCCATCTACTGCCCACCACCACCACTAGTATTTTCACAGAAATTACTAGAACAGTTGGGCTATTTAATTTTTAAGCGGATTAAAAAATATTTTCAAAAAATGGCTTTTCACTAACTTGCATCTGAAATATTCAACAGAAATATATTCCATTATATTCAATAATTTCTACTGCACATCCATGCCCACTGCGGGATTCGAACCTGCACCTTTTCAGCTAGAGAGCTGATTTACTCACCTGCCTTCATTTAATGCCTGTACACATGGCCATATTTACAATTTTCGGGGCCTGAGGGGCTAGAGTGTACGCCTCAAGCCCCGAAGTTTTAATGAGATTTACAGTGCATGAGGGTAATATAAATTCTAAGAATTATATATAATATCAATTAAAACCATAAACAGGGCAATTTAGCAATTCCTTAAACAATTAAAGAAAGATATTATCAATGTTTCTCAACAATTTAAGATTTAGCAAAAAATAAATTTCAAATAATCTAGATTTACCTTAAATACATAAATAAAAAATCAAGTTAAATTAAGCTTTAAATAAATTAATAAATAGATTAGTGTCTTGATATGATATCTAAATAAATGAATAAATAAATAATAAATATAAATATAAATATTTGCATCTTTGTTTTTTTTTTTTTAAAAAAAAGGGGGGGGGGGGGCATATGATCTATTTAAAGATTGACTTGAAGCAACGACACCCTCTTTCTGAGTAAAAGGGTGTCGTTGATTCATTTACATTATATATAATGAAGTTGTACATAATAGTGATACAGGAAATTTAATAGTAAACAATCGTTTTTTTTTACGTTCAATTTTAATTATTTTTACTTTTAATTCTTCGATTTAAAATCTCATTGTTTTGGTCCCTTAAATTAGCCCTAATTTTTCGGGGGCCCCCAGCTAGAGTCTCGTGTGCCTCTGCATAAGTACGGCCCTACCTGTATAGTACAGTACTCCTAGCTCTGATGACCTCACTAACCGATTTGACTATTTATTCTCTGTAAGTCAATCACCGTCTATTATTCTATCTTCCTTGGTGATATCAATGTCTGAAATTCGGACTCTGATTTTACAGACCAAGTTGGAAAAGCAACTGAACTGTTTACTGTCAGTAATGATTTAACACAAATTGCTCACCAAACCATCAATATTCTTGATAATCCTAACCATTCTTTTAACACCTTGGACCTTTTCTTAATTTCTCCATCCAAATATATTGCTGACGTTAGCTCTCCTCTTGGAAAGTCTGACCACAACCTTATCCATGTATCCTTTTCTACAGATCATTCTTCTCCCAATCATTCTCAGTGTCATATTCTGGCGCATTTTAACAGTGTCCTGGGATGAACTTCAGGATTTCTCAGCCTCATTACCATGATCTGATTATAACTTCCACTCTTCTGATCCTAACACCTGCTCTGATTTAATAACAGAAATTATTCTCACTGGAATGAATGCTCTTATTCTCCACTCCAACGAAAGCCCTCAACTGTTATCCAACAATTGTGCCAAAGGCAGTCTAAGGCAAAAATTCAGCATATACACCCAATGGTTCCAGCCCAAACTATGTCTCTCACTCAGCTTACTACAGCTATAACAGATGCAAACAAATCCAAAGCAGTCTTTGTAAGAGTCAGGAGTACTTAGTTTGTCTCCTGTCGAAATTGAAGTTAAGCTTTCTGGTACCCCCAAGGCTGTGGAACGTAACTTTATCTTCAGGAGATGTTACCATCGCACATAAGACAAACATTTGTGAGTGGATTTATAATCCATTCACAAAGGGAAAGACAAAGACCATAAAATGGTAGTATGGAACAATAATTCCCTCCTTCTCAACTTCTGACACCCTAAAATTCAAACTTTAGATGCGAGCAATTCCCTTAATTGACAATTCCTTCCTCACTGACTCCCTCTTGTCGCTTTCCCATATATGTCTTTTCGATATGTATTTCTACGGCGACTGAACTGGCTACTACCATCCCTCCACCTTCCTATAATCATATACAAAGGAACAGCTGCTGATCAATACCCATATACAGTTCAACTTTAAACACATCGAACCAACTTCTTGTCCTGCGTTTTCACCTCTGCTCTTTGGAACTTTGTTCCCCCATACAGCTTTCCAACTAAAATCTCCAACTCTTCAAGAAAAATATCACAGACTTCTTTCCTGGCTCTCATCTGCGCCCCACACACAATAGTGACATGTTATAGGTTCTTCTGCTATCAGGCTAAGAATAGATAATCCAGTCTCCACTGTTCTACAAGTATAGCGGTCAACGAAAATCATCTACCAAACACCTAAACTCGTAACTGGAATCTCAGCATATTCTTCTAAGTCAACGTTAATATAGGTATGGTGACGATACTTTCGTGTTTTTTTTTAAATTTTATTTCAATTTTTTATTTATTTATAATTTCACCCATACACGAAAGGTAGAAGAACCTACAGCACATCAGTAGCATATATAGCAGTGATAGGTGAGGAAGAAGTCTATTGAGATGTCTCTTGAAGAGTTGGAGGTTGTAGTTTGGGGAACACTTCATGAGAAATGCTGTTTCAGAGGATAGAGGCATAAAGAATAAAACAGCAACAGGAGGAGCAAGTTTGTTGTGTTTGCAGTTGTAATCAAATGGGATATTGAGCAGATGGTATTCTTGTACTGACAAGCATAACAGAAATGGAGAAATAGTTGGTAGTTCAGTGGAGCAGTGCCCATGAAGTAAAAAGACACAGAGTTGAAGTGAGTTAGCGATAGATGAATTATTGAACTGGAATGTTCTCCTCTGGCAAACACGAAATTTTTTATGGAGATTTTAAATGCACCACACCAAATAAATGACATAGTGAACCACTTCGGCTCCATACTTTAGGAAAACATATGAAGGATATCGTAAAAATGGAATGGATTTGTGATTTCTATAGAGTTAATAGCCGGATGGATGAAAAGTAGTATCCTGAGCTGAAAAAAATGCCTAGTTTTTAAGAGACTGAGAAAACTATTCATGTGATGCGTTTATGAAAGGAGAAGATGAAGGAAATTGTCAGTTCAAGGAGAGACCTTTTCCTGTGTGTGGTCCTTCCTTACCGTGTGATGGTACAGTAGCTGTGAGTCCCCCTTTTTACGAGGGGAGGGATACAGCACCATCTAGTCCCCCCAAAAAAATTTTATCCAGGCTCCGGAACCAGCACAGGCTGACGAATCAGGCCTATGGCTGGATAAGTACTCCTGGCTGTATTCTGTGTGTTCACGAGGCCAGTTTGCCTGCTTGCAGGATGAAAACCCCCAGATAAACTGGTGGAAAAATCCTTCTGTCCATGCCCAAGACCAGCTAACTTGGCTATGGCTGAGGAAGATCCTTAAGTTCCTCGCATCGTCGACGGGAATCGAATCTAGGACACTCCTTCCCCAGGCATATGGTTGTGAAGCGCAAAGCCACTAGGCTAACCACGCGGACTCTGTGTATGTGTATAGATGGTAAATGTAGGTGAGCTAAGATGCCTTATACGAGAGAAAAGACAAGATTGCGTTTTGGTATTACTTAATATGACTAGCTGTCTTCGCCCCAAAGGATGATATGGAGATCAGTGTTAAAGGCATTGGTTACAGATATACCGAAGTTTGGATCTCTGACACCACATTTCATCGAATGAGTGGGGTAATTCAAGTGTACTACTCTCACCAGCAAAGCTGTGGGAAGGATTAGTGATAACTGAGAGCAGGTTGTTTATGTATAGAAGAAAGCGGATAGGTGATAGAACAAAGGCCTGAGGCACTCGTGCATTGGTAGCAAAGCTTACAGAGAGGGATACATCCAGCATAGGACTCAGTAGATGGCCAGAGAGAAAGCTGGCTGCCTAATTATAGTGGGTAGCAGGTAGAACAAAGGAATGCAATTTCCTAAGTAAGCCTTGAAGCCACACATGATCGAATGCTCTGGAAATGTGAAGAGTGACAGCACATGTTTGGACTGGTTCTGCATCAAAATTTCATATGTTTGTTATGAAAATGAATAATGCTGTTCATTCAAGAATATGAATAATTTCGGAAAATGGAATAAAACCTTCATTTGCCTTTGGAAATGGAAGACTTCGATTTTTTGACTTTTCGGGAAAGAAAAAAATTTACAGGTCTTTGCGGCCATGTAGATTCTCACCATCATCATCCATAGGAAACATCTGGCACTATCAAAACCTCAGCTGACTGTACTCACTCTCTATCCTCCGCTGAACTTTAGCACTTCAGGAAATAAAACACAGTACCTTCATATCTAATTATTTCAATGGGCTCTTTATTTACAAAGCCATCACCAGTTAGAGGACACCGTCTTCTTCCCATCGGGAAGAAATTAAAAATATTTCCATTCTTTTCTGTGAAAGAAGTATAAGCATCTGTAAAAAATATCTTTGGACACTTAATACTTAAGTAACCGTTCGATCTGTCAGCAAGATTTCCTCATTTCTTTTTGTCAGCAAGGGACAAACTTCTCCCTTTGGTCTTGCCATGTTTTTACCAGATTCTGTGCTGCTAGTTTGTTAGAATTTGACCAATTCGGAAGATCAGCTACTTTCCTTCGCAAAGAACATAAAGTTACATCAAGTATTTATTTATTTCGTATGGGGGTTACCCCTTTCCTCCCTCGTGCCTTAGGAAGGGTAGAACCCTACTAATGAGGGATTAAGTATTTTATGACTGTAGATCAGTGCATGTGTGTGTTCACGGGGCCGGTTTGTCTGTTCTGAGGAACGAAAAACCCGAGTTTCTGGGTGAAAAAACCCTCTACCTCCGTATAAGACTGGCTAACTCACCTTTAGTTGAAAAAGACCATATAAAGGTTCCTCACGTCATGGAAAGGAATTGATCCCAGGTCTTTTCGACCAAAGGATTTCATCTATACCGACTGAGCTACGGAGGCTCACAGCTACATCAAGTTTTAAACATGCAATGTTATGGTCACACTGATCAGGTTACCAGAAGAAAATTAAAGTACTGTACAAGAGCAAATATACATTCTTATGAAAAAAGACTGTAGGAAATATACAATGAGAGTTTTGAGACATTATTACATCACTTTATACTAAGGTGTAATGGATCCGTTTAGATTAAGTTTATCCCCTTAATTGGAAACAGTTTCCTTTCGTTCTACTTATGATTTTTTATCCATTTTTATTTGTTTATATCTGATTCATTCCGCGCCGCTAAAATAATAAAAAAAAAAGACGCTAACGCTTTAATCCCCATAGACGAGGCCTTATTTAGCATTAACAAACTTTTTTGAAGATCGATGGATTGAATTTTTTTATTTATATTTCACTAACTGGACATGAGTATTAAACGTCCTTTGTTACTATACTGAATCACTGATGTTGCGATATGAAATTTTCTGTTGTTTGCCTGCTTGCGTTTTTGTTAGTCATATCATACTGATGATGTTTATGGAATTATTATTATTATTATTCGTGACACCTCCAAGGAGTCCGAAGACTCATCGCGGGAGGACACCTAGTGTACAACTTTCCGTCTCCACCACTACCGAATGAAAAACCAAGTTTCCGGAAGATAAATCCCTGCTACCTCCGTATGAGAAATGCATGCGAAAATTTTAAGGTAATAATGAATTTTTCAAGCAAGTTATAATTTAGCTGCTTTTTCAACATTAATATTTTTATTATCCCTTACAAACAACATAAAGCAGTGACAGCGAGCACTCGTAACAAAAATGACACATGAAACAATATTTATTTTCACGCAACTAAAATATCAACAAATTCTAAATTCCGTATCTGAAATTAGCTTAGGTTATAGAAGGGAGAGAAGATATAATGTGCTACTACAAAAGTTTGTTAAATAAATAACCTAAAATCTTCTAATGCCTTTTCATTTCCCAAATGGAGTAGGAAGCCCTCTTTTAGCCCTAAATGCCTGGAAATTGGTATGCTTCCTTCTCTCTATCTCTCACTACTGGGACAGCTGAGCGCATTATCCGAGGCTTGCTCGTTGAAAAGAACGAGATACATGTGGTAGAATGCAGATGGTTTCGTTAATTTAAAACAACAACTCATAAAAATACCAAAAATAAACAAAAAGCATAAAAGAACACCAACAAAAAAACAATAAACCATAAAAAAACAAGTATGCAACAAAACTCCACACAAAAAGTCAACCAAAATCCGCATATAAAAAAAAATCTTTCACAGCCACTTCAAACTTAAGTTATGTGTACCACTATTTACATACAACAAAACCTGATCTGTCAGTTTTCACAAAACTTCAACTAGTGGGCATTAATAACTACTGTCCAGCTGTTAAGCAGGACAGAATAGTCAATAAACCATGCAATACTCAAATGATTCTATCCTCAAGATCTACCATGCATTAGAGAGTAATCACCTTACTATTCTCTAGTGAGCTGAGCAGGGGCACGCCAGTAGTGTCCGGCACCTTGTGCAAAACTTTAGTTGGCGCCCCTTTCCTCACTCCAATAAAAAAAACTTTAAAAAAACGTTTTTTTTTTTTAATATTTTCCTCCTCTTTGGCGCCTTTACTATCCTGGCACCTGTGTGCGTCGCACACATTGCACATATGGTCGGCGCGCCCCTGGAGCTGAGAATAATCTTTTTATTCTCATAACAGAATAATCTTCTGAAGATAATAATTCTATTATCTTCAGTGCTCTGATAATATTCAGATCACTGGACAAACTCAGCTTTCTCTTCTTGGAATGGTTTACGCATTTGGTCTTTCCAGCAGAAACACGTCATATCTATAGCCTCCTCAGATTTTAAAAAAGATGGTGTTCTTTTCTGGTCAAAACACTTCTCTCCTGTACCACTCTAAATACTGTTCGAAATCTTCCAGCCTTAGAATACTGTTCTTACATATGGAGTGGTGCACCAAATACCTCTCTTTCAATGCCTGATGCTATCAGGAGGATAGAGATGATCTCTCACAGATTCCCTCCAATCACTTTGTCACAGATGCTCTTTTTCTGCATTATGCCTTTTCTATAGTTTTTTTTTTTCTTTTCTGGACGCTGTTCCACCGAAATGGTCACCACCATTCGTTCACTTTCTTCTTTCCACAGTTCAACTTCTCCCTATACCGTTTTTGCGAAGGACAGAGGATTCCTATCATTCAAGGAACACAACAACAACAACATGAAAAAACAGGTCTAAAAAACACAAAAAATTTATTCATTGACTAGAATGGGAGATATATGTCTTTCTTTCGTTGATTTAGCATCATACAAACTGCTGTGAAAGCATACAGATGTTCTCTGTGACTTAAATTTATATACATGGCAAAAATTAATGAGTGCTATAACATAATGTCGGCATTATTTAACCTGACTTATGTGGCATATAAATTATCGGTATAAATTATTGGTACAAATTATCGGTACAGAGAGATCTTTTATATGTATGGATGAACAAAACGAAATTAATAAGTATTTCGTGCTTTGCAAAAGTTTGCTAGAAACAGATTTTCCTTTTAAGAACAATAGAGAGAAATATTTAAAAGCGCTAAACAATCTGTAAAAACAATTGGAAATAGTAGTTTTGCTATGTCAAACAACTTTGATATATCGGAATCGAAATTTTATTAAAACGCCTCTCCTGCTGATCGTATTTGGGGCTTTATAGAAAGCTAGAGTGGAATAATCGATCGTATCCTTATGCTCGAAGTTGTCTCACCCAAGCAATTGTAAATTATCATTTTATTGTGCACACCACGCGAAACGATGGTGTTGATTATTGACATTACAGTTCGATAAACTACGACGGAAACTAAATCTGTTAAAAGACTCTTGGGAAACTAATAATTCACTCAGGATATGACTAAATTTATTGAAAGAAGATGAAAGACAAATATTAATATCCACGTGAGAGTTTTTGTTTTAGAATCTTGAATCTGTTTTAACTAGAAAGACAAACATTGTATTCTTTTTAGGAGTAAACCATACGGAGTGAATTTACTTGCTTATGCGTCAGTAACAAAATATAATAATACTAGACCAGTGTTTCCTAAAGTGTGGTACTCGTACCACTAGTAATAAGCTGAAAGTTCTGGGTGGTACGTAACTAAAATAAATCACTAAAATTCAAACGAAAGGATAATTTTTAAAAACAATTAAATGGAAATATTTCTGAAAGCACAAGCTGTAACTCAAAGACGACTTCTGCTCTTAAAAATGATCAATATCTTAAAATGACTGATTATGCTGGCGAAAACAAATGTACAAATCTTACCTAAAAATCGTACCTGCTTTTCTAGTAAAGCCAAAAAAAACTAAAGTATAAATATTTTAAATAATTGAGTAAATTAGTAAAGTTAATATATAGAAGAACTCTTTACTGATAACAGACAGAACCCAGAAAATACTTATGAACATATGGAAGGTCCATGCATTCTAAAATCAGAGGTAGAATGTGCATTAAACTCAGCTAAAAATGGTAAAGCCCTAGGACCAGATAGAATACCAGCAGAAATGGTAAAGTTATTAGAAGGTGACAACATTAACATATTAGTAAAGCTATTTAATAAGATCTACGATACAGGCATAATCCCTCAAGACTGGTTACAGTCGACCTCCATCATGCTACCTAAAAAAGTAAATGCGAAAACTTGTAATGACTATAGAATGATCAGCCTAATGAGTCACGTTCTCAAAATGTTTCTGAAAATAATTCAAAAAAGAATATACAGAAAATGTGAAGACACCATCAGTGATACCCAATTCGGCTTTAGAAACGGCTTAGGAACAAGGGAGGCCCTTTTCTGTTCTCAGATCTTATTTCAAAAATGTATTGACCAAAATAAGGTAATATTCATTTGCTTCATCGACTTTGAGAAAGCATTTGACAAAGTCCAACATGCTAAAATGATTGTACTATTAAAAAGAATTGGATTAGATGGTAAAGACATCAGGATCATTGAAAACTTATATTGGAACCAAAAGGCATCTGTTCAAGTTGATGACATTATTACAGACTCCATTAACATCAAACGAGGAGTAAGGCAAGGCTGTGTGCTGTCACCTCTTCTTTTTAACATCTACTCAGAAGCCATATTTCAAAAAGTCTTGGAAGGAAGAAAGGAAGGGATTAGTGTAAATGGTGAAATCATCAGTAACATCCGATATGCCGATGATACAGCTCTTCTGGCTGACAATATTCAGGATCTTCAAAATCTTTTGGAACTAATAAATGCAGAGAGTGAAAAAATGGGATTAAAAATAAATATCACCAAAACTAAATTCATGGTCACAAGTAAGAAACCAATTCTTAATTTAGCACTTTCTTTAAATAGGAAACAAATAGAAAGAGTGGCAAAGTTTAAATATCTCGGATGCTGGTTAAATGAAGATTGCAATCCAGAAATGGAAATAAAAGTTAGAATTGAAATGGCAAGAAAAGTTTCTCTTGATGAAATCAACACTGTGTAACCGCAGTTTAAACTTAGAACTTAGAGTACGCATGGTTAAATGCTATGTATGGTCTGTACTGCTGTACGGTGCAAAAACTTGGACCTTGAAGACAACATCAATAAAAAGACTTGAAGCCTTTGAGATGTGGTTATACAGACGAATGTTAAAAATCCCATGGATAGCATAAACGTCCAATCAGGAAGTACTGGAACAAATGGGGAAATCACGTGAACTTTTAGCTACCATAAAAAGAAGGGAAACTGCATATCTTGGTCATTATAATCAATTTAGGTATCTTATATTTTTCATTACTTCGTAATGAAAAATATAAGATACTTAAATTGATTATAAAAGGGAAGACGGCCTTAGCGCCATGGTGGGTGGTAATTTATGTGAATGTCTTGACATTAACTTTACTTCTTCTTCTTTGAGTGCCATCTCCTATCGGAGGTCGTCGCTCAAAATTTGCCAAGGTGGTCGCGACCTCCGATAGGAGATGGCACTCAAAGAAGAAGTAAAGTTAATGTCAAGACATTCATATAAATTACCACCCACCATGGCGCTAAGGCCGTCGACTCACGGCCTCAGAGCCATCATACTTCCATCATTTGAACCACCATTATCTATTACTGCAAGATAAAATTATATACATCTTCCACGCTCAGGATAAAATCTCCCTTAATCGTGACGAATTTGATTCCTTCTCGCCCCTTCATGAGTTAATATTAAACTTTATTCATGTAATCAATGTGGATGTGTTGCAAAATATGATGCAACATCTGAAAAGCTTGCAAAAGAGCCTTCGCAATTACCTTTCTTAGCCAGACAGAAAATATGAATGGGTATGAAACAATTTCGTTATCTGATCAAAAAAAAAAAAAAAAAATCTTGGAATTTGGTTCCGAGGAATTCCTGAAAACCGCATACGAAGGCTCTGAGAGTTTTTGTTTTAGAATCTTGAATCTATTTTAACTAGAAAGACAAACATTGTCTTCTTTTTAGGATTTGCACTGTAGGACCGTATTAGCATGAAAAGCGGTATCATTGAGGGTTCCACTTTCCGATTGAAAAAAAAAAAAAAAAGGAATTGAGGTTAATTACACTAACCTCATTCTGGTTGAGCATTAATTCTGAATATCAAAAAAAAAAAAAAAAAAAAAAAAAGTAGCCATTATTAACTTAGCACATGTATGAGCTAGGATTGTATACACTTGTTAATATTAAAAGAAAAAGAAAAACCGCCTTATTTATGTAGAACCATATTAAACTGCAAATATTGAACTTGATATTCTTTATTCTATTATCTGGTCAAAAATGGTTCCATTGTTCGAATTAAATAATAATTTGTTTTGTATTCAGATTAAATGGATTTTTTTTATTGCTGTTGAAACATAACTCTGATTTTCCGTAGTATCCCTCGCCTCCCCAGGATGGTGGTACGGTAATGTGGTCGTGCGCCAAAAGTGGTACCCGACTACTATGACTGAGAAACATAACCTAGACCGCTGATGCAAAAATTAGTTTTGTAGTGACTCGACTCTATTTTCGATAACTGCTTCACTAACAGTACCCAATCTCCACTCTATTAATTTGTCGTTTTTCTGATTGCCTGTTAAGTTCACACTTATAATGTGATTATTCAATTCGCAGTGCAAGTATGACACTGAAAAATCGATTCTCTGCAACTGAAAATCAACTCACTGAATTCATTTACAAGAAACAAAAAGTAAGCGGATTTTTTTAACATCAAAAAATCACGATTTTCATGTGAACAGAACCTTTTTTTATGTGAATAGAACGTTTTTACCTTGTAAAAACGCACACTTGAAGATGTATGCACAGCGTCTTAAGCTGTGTTATCTCTCTTACCTATAACCGAAGAAGACTAAATTCCTTTCTGAAATGGGATCATAGGAGGAGTCCAGTAGAATCAGCCCGTATTTTAAAATAAACAAATTTTAAAATAAAATTTAAAAATTTCAAGATGTAAGAAAGCTATAGATCTAATTATAATAGTGACGACAGTTATAACCTTAGCAAACTTTTTGTGTGCACTGTAGGACCGTATTAGCATGAAAAGCGGCATCATTGAGGTTCCACTTTCCGATTGAAAAATAAAAAAATAAAAATTATTTTATTTTTTTATAATCTAAACTAATTAAAAAGCACTAGCATAGCACAAACATATTTTAATTGAATATAAATATGAAAAAAAAAATTTTGCATCTATAGTTAAAATATTTTACTATAATCCAAATCTAGAGTAAATATCCTACACATGTAAAAGCAAAAAACACCACAATTAGAAAGAAAAGAAATGCATATAATTTTAATACGTAATACTGTGATATACTTTAATATTTCATATACCATAATATGATATAACGATCATGTATAATACAGTAGTTTGATAAATGGAGAGCATCAGCAGGTCGGTAAAGATAGCGATACCTAGTTTAAAAAGACCTAGGTCTCCTTCGAAAAATAAAACAGATTAGGCTGATAGCAGTATCAAAAGCAATTTTTAAATATGCATTTACTATTACTGTTTTGTTCCTGGTTGTAGAGAGTTATTTCACTTGGCTACAAAGTAAATTATAAATGCCAAGAAATTATATTCTTGTGAAATCAATATATATATATATATATATACATACCATAATATGATATGTTATGATATATACCATAATAATAAAAGACTGAAGATATTAAGAAAACTGAGACGCACAGGTTAATTGTATTAGATAATTAAAAATAAAAAAAACGTTGTATTAAAATTCCAGATGTTCTATTTACGTGCCATTGTTTATTGTATGCGTGGTAGTAGACTCTCGAGAACGCCAGTATTGAACAACAGCAGTATGGCTCTCAGGGATGTTATAGCTCAAATTACTGTTCAAATGCTCAGGATTAAGGACGATCTCCCTGGATTCCACTATCTTTCTTTCAAATTCATCCTTGCAACGGAAAATGTTTTCAAATCTATCCCAGGAAACTGAGTGACCTTGAAAATTATCATGAGGATTGTTAGAGAAGAGAACATGGCAGGATAAGGCACTAGCATTTGATCTTTTATAGGAGATGTCTCTTTTATGCTCCTCCATGCGAAGTTCAACAGATTTATTAGTTTGACCGAAATAAGGAACATTACAGTCACACCATAGTTTATATACGCCAGGATATTTTAGATTATGATGCTTAGGTTTAGGATGGCTTATAAGATATCTGATTTTTGGAAGAGTGGTGAATAACGTCCTGATGTTGTACTTTTAAAGGACTTTTGCCAATTTTTGGGAGACCGAACTGATGTATGGGATTGAGATGTTACCTTTAAAATTGGTAGTTTCTGTATTGTGGTGCCTAGGAGGATCTATAAGAAATTTCTTAATTGTTCTTTTATGACAGGGGTTCCCAACCTTTTTGGTCCCCGTACCCCCTTGGCTTTTAGTAAATTATCCGGTACCCCTATTCATTATAATAAGAAATAAATTCTTAAGTTTTTTTAGAAGTTTACCATACTTAAGATTCAAAGAATATAAGAAATAAACAATAATTAAGTTTTCATAAAAGCTTTATTCGGAAAATAAATCAATTACATTATCATAAAATTGTAAAATCTTTAAACTGCAATAAAATCGACTAGTGAGACCCTTGATTCTGTTTCTTATCCACCAACAGTTTTATTCTTTATACAGTTTTTGAAATAGATACCCGCTTATCATGTTCAGGCTCCAGTTTGCTTCTTGTTATAAGTTGCTATAAATGGAATTATAGCCATATAAGCACGCTTGGTGATAACGTATGCTTCTCCACGTGTACACCAAAAATGTTGTAACTTCATTGATTGGAATTCAATTCGGCGTTTCTTGTTATTGGGAGATTAATTAGCTCGTCTTTCACTGAGTCGTTGTCACTGATTTTTCCTAAATCAATATGAAAAGGGTTAAGTTTCCAGACTTCATTCATTTGGTCAAGAGGAATTATTCTTGCAAGTGCCTCTTTCAAAATTTTTAAATGCAATATAATGCTATCACGAATTTCTTGTTTTAGTTCATATGCCGAATCTGAAGTGATTTCATCAAGAGATTTGAAATTGGCCAAGTTACCTAACTCCACCCTTCTTTCCCAGAGAGTCAATTTTTCTTGAACCGATTGTATCTTTTCTTCAGCCTCCGCGAGAATGACATCTGTACCTTGCAGTGAAATGTTCACAGAATTAAGAATTCCAAATACATCAGAAAGATAAGCCAGAGAAATCTCAAAGTTTGGATCTTTGAAATATGAAGCAAAAGCAGATTCTTTTTCGACTAAAAAAATTTCAATTAAATTCCTAAGTTCAAAAACCCTTCCTAAAACATTTCCTCTGGATAACCATTGCACTTCTGTATGAAGCAGCAGTACAATATGATCTGCTCCAACCTCTTCACACAAAAATTTAAACACATGGTGATTCAATGCTTTTGCTTTGATAAAATTCACAACTTGAACAACAACACCCAAAATGGCTTTCAAATTATATGGAAGTATTTTAGATGCTAAAGCATACCGGTGAAGGATGCAATGGCTTGTAAAAATATTTGGGTTGATTTCTTTAACTAAAGCGGTGAAACCTCATTTTTTCCCCAATATAGCGGAAGAACCGTCAATGCAAATAGATTCTACTAATTCCCATGAAAGGTCATTTGAATCAAAAAAAATCATTCACCAAATTCATAATATCCACCACATTTGTTGTTTCTTTCAAGGGTTTACAAAAAATAAATTCCTCTTTTATTTCATTCTCCCTTCTTAAATACCAGTCTTTAAGAAGGGAGACCAGAAGGATTGCAGTAACTATTGTGGCATCTCTCTGCTCAGCCTGCCTGGGAAAGTGTATGCTAAGTGCTTGGAAAGACGGTGCAGGAGCATAGTGGAGTCAAAGTTCCAGGAAGAACAATGTGGCTTTCGTCCTGGTAGAAGCACAACTGACCAAATCTTCACTTTAAGGCAAGTCTTTGAGAAATCTTGGGAATATGCCAAGAATGTCTACACATGTTTTGTGGACTTGGAGAAGGCATATGACCGGGTTCCTCGGGATAAGCTTTGGCAAGTAGTACAGGAGTATGGAGTGGATGGTCAACTATTAGCTGCCATCAAGTCTCCGTATGAATGCCAAGTTTTGTGTCAGGGTAAACAGCACAAAGTCTGAACCTTTCACAGTCTTCGTTGGCCTCTGCCAACGGTGTGTTTTGTCACCCTTCCTTTTCATATTTATGGACTGGATCGATAGGCACAGCCGAGGCAGTGAGTGTGTCAGAATTGGAAAATGTAGCATTGGACGTCTGCTTTTTGCAGATGACCTAGTTCTGCTTAGCTCTTCTGATGACCTCCAGCGGACCCTGGATAGGTTTGTAGCTGTTTGTGCAGATGCCGGAATGAAGATCAGTGTGGCGCAAAATGGGACGTAGAGCTAGATACTCGAATTGACTTAGCAAGCTCAATATTGCGGGAGCTTGGCCGTTCGGTAGTATTGAAGCGGGAGTTAAGCCAGAAGGCAAAGCTGGCTGTCTTCAATACAGTCTATGTCCCCATCCTCACCTATGGTCATGAGAGTTGGGTAATGACCGAAAGAATGCAGACACGAATCCAAGCGGCTGAAATGAGGTTCCTTCGAGGAGTTGCGGGGCTGACAAAACTCGACAGAGTCAGAAGCTCTGCAATTCGGGAAACCCTCAATACTCAACCGCTGCTTCTCCGTGTTGAGAGATCACAGTTACCCTGGTACAGGCACTTGGTCAGAATGCCACAAGAGAGACTCCCTCAGCAGGCCCTCTTTGCCAAGCCAGAGGGTGGGAGGCCACGTGGAAGGCCAAGGACTCACTGGATAGGCTATATCCAAAACCTTGGGTGGACACGTTTGGGAATCTCACCAGAACACCTGAGCTTGGTGGCAGAGGATCGTGACCATTGGAAGTTCCTCTTGCAGCTTTTGCCCCCACAACCCAATTAGGAAGAGTGGGCCTTGAAGATGTATGTATGTATTTCATTCTGATGTATATATCTAATAAAAACAAGAAGCTGTGCGCAGTTAGAGACATCAGTTGATTCAACCAACTGTAAACTAATTCTTGTTGGACTTTTCTTGATTTCCTCCACTACCTGTACATGTATGTCTTCTGACATTTCTCCAATCTGATCACAAATTGTATTATTTGATAATGGCATTTGTGCAATTTTCTCTTTTGCTTCTTTACCACACATCAACTTAACCATGTCCATAGCACACAGCTTCACTAATGTCTCAGCAATTGTATGTAGTTTCCTTTCTTTGGCGACCCTCAATGAGACGCTATAACTGACCTGCACTTTCTTCTCTGCTCCACTGCTGGCTTCTTCGGGGTAATAAATCCATGGTCATGAAGAGTGATATTCTTACTATCATCATGCTCGTTTTATTCTAAATGAGGACTCTGACGCGTTAGAATGTTCGGGATTAACATTCTGAAGATGCTCTCTCAATTTTGATGGCTTCATACCGCCATTGCTGAATATCTTCGGAGCAAATGAAGCACTGCGGCTTTTGCACACCTTCTTTGGCAAGCAAAAAAAGTAAAACCATATTGCACATATGAATCTTGGTAACAACGTTTCTTTGGCATGGTCATTCCTTGGGTCTGCAAAAATAATATTTTTTTTGTATATAAATCCTGATCTAACTTTCATTTTAAAAATAAGCTAAAAAATAAATAATATTTTAATGTATTTAAATCTTGATCAATCCTTTCATTTTTAGAACAGCTAAAAATAAACTGTAAGCTACTTATGATTAGATTAAAATTTAGTCAGCAAAAGTGAAGGCTGCCAAAAGTAATTTAGCTAACCTATGTTTATCACTAAAACGTGTGTACTGTGAGCATGTCGAAATGAAACAGTTGGAGTGTGTACCACACAGTACGTCACGCGCATGCGCAGGAGGTGAAGATGAGAGATTCCATTTTAGTAAGAAGATGAAGAATCTCTTCTTACTAAAATGGAAAAAGCTACTTCACTTCTACCTACTTATTTGGCTAAACTTCTCCGTATGGAAACTATTTTTATCATTAACAATGCAAAACCTCCACAAGATAACATTTCTTCAGCTGAACGACAAGCTATTAGAAATCTAAAAAAGAACAGAAATATAACAATTTTACCGGCGAATGAAGGTAATGCCACAGTTATCCTCGATACTGAAGAATATCATAATAAGATGCTTCTACTACTTGTAGAAGCATCTTATTATGATATTCTTCTTCTAATATTCCATATTACAGAATGATCCAACACGGGAACTGCAAAACGTACTAACAACTTACTACAAAATACTAGTGAACTTCCTCGTGATGTATGTCTCTCCTCTACGCTCCCTTCATCCACTTATACCATGGAGTCTCTCTCTATGGAGTTCGAAAAGTACATAAGGAAAACACTCCTCTTCGCCCTATTGTCGAGGGTATTGACTCTCCAACAGACAAACTATCAAAATATCTTGCAAAATATCTCAAGTCTTTTTCTGATAAGTCTTCATCGTTCATCAACAACACCTTAGATTTTGTATCTAGTATTAAAGATTTATCCATCAACGAGGATGATATTATAGCCAGTTTAGATATTATTTCATTATTCACAAATGTACCAACTGAAGAAGTATTATTATTAAAGGATAAATTATCCAAAAAAAAAAAAAGGTTTGCTTTATTAAAGCACTGCGTTCAATCTGGCTACTTCCGATATCAAGATACAATCTATAAACAGAACAAAGGCTTAGCGATGAGGAACTCTTTATCCCCCATTCTGGAGAATATTTTCCTTGAAGACTTTGAAACAAGAGCTATATCTTCCTCTTCATTTAAACCAAAAGTTTGGAAATGTTATGTAGATGACGTTTTTATTATATGGAGTCATGGTGAAAACTCTCTCAAGAATTTTCTTCATCATCTAAATAACCAGCATTCAAATATAAAATTCACGGCAGAACTAGAACGTGACAACTTCCCTCCGTTCCTGGATATAAAACTCTCACGCTCTTCTGGAAAATTTAGAATCTCTATGTACAGAAAACCAACGCATACTAATAGATATCTTCACAGCCTGTCTCATCATTTTCCACCACAGAAACTTGGAACTATTTCCACTTTGGGACACAGAGCTCGCTCTATTTTAAACCATCCAGATGAGCTTCAAAAAGAAATTAATCACCTCTCACATATTTTTGAACAAAATGGATATAATAAAAGAACAATTAAGAAATTTCTTGTAGATCCTCCTAGGCACCACAATACAGAAACTACCAATTTTAAAGGTAACATCTAAATCCCATACATCAGTTCGGTCTCCCAAAAATTGGCAAAAGTCCTTTAAAAGTATAACATCAGGACGTTATTCGCCACTCTTCCAAAAATCAGATCTCTTATAAGCCATCCTAAACCTAAGAATCATAATCTAAAATATCCTGGCGTATATAAACTATGGTGTGACTGTAATGTTCCTTATTTCGGTCAAACTAATAAATCTGTTGAGCTTCGCATGGAGGAGCATAAAAGAGACATCTCCTATAAAAGATCAAATGCCAGTGCCTTATCCAACCATGTTCTCTTCTCTAACAATCCTCATGATAATTTTCAAGGTCACTCAGTTTCCTGGGATAGATCTGAAAACATTTTCCGTTGCAAGGATGAATTTGAAATAATGATAGTGGAATTCAGGGAGATCGTCCTTAATCCTGAGCTTTTGAACAGTAATTTGAGCTATAACATCCCTGAGAGCCATACTGCTGTTGTTCAATACTGGCGTTCTCGAGAGTCTACTACCACGCATACAATAAACAATGGCACGTAAATAGAACATCTGGAATTTTAATACAATGTTTTTTATTTTTAATTATCTAATAAAATTAATGTGCGTCTCAGTTTTCTTAATATCTTCAGTCTTTTATCACTGTTTCTTCTATCTACAAAAGTCCTATATATATATATCGTGAACGGTTTACTTATTATATATATATATATATATATATATATATATATATATCGTGAACGCCAGTACATCGATACAAAATTAATAACGGAAAAAACTCACGTACAAAGATTATTTAATAGTATAATTTTCGCCTCTGTGTCACGGGCATCTTCAGTACATTAAGTTTAAATTAAACAATAACTGACAATTCTAAAAAGCGCCAGCTAAGTAGCTGGTGTAAGATAACTAAAAAGGTCAATAACTTTCCTAAAAAAAAAAAAAATCAATACAATACAAAGTTAGGAAAGATTAGCTGATTTGTAAAGTACTATCTCCCATAAAGGGGATAGAAGTAAACCGTCGGATCTGTTTAAGTTAGGAGAATGAAGTAGAGTTTCACATGTTTCTTTATAAAGGCGCTCCATGAGGAACTGACTTTTGTGAAGAACTCTTGTCTTTCTCCAATGAACTCTACTTCATTCTCCTAACTTAAACAGATCCGACGGCTTACGTCTATCCCCTTTATGGGAGATAGTACTTTACAAATCAGCTAATCTTTCCTAACTTTTTATTGTATTGATTTTTTTATTTTTATTTTTATTTTTTTTTATTTTTAGGAAAGTTATTGACCTTTTTAGTTATCTTACACCACCTACTTAGGTGGCGCTTTTTGGAATTGTCAGTTACTGTTTTATTTGAGCTTAATGTACTGAAGATGCCTGTGACACACAGGCGAAAATTATACTATTAAATAATCTTTGTACGTGAGTTTTTTCCGTTATTAATTTTGTATCGATATGTCTACTCAAGGTATACCTCTTTTAAAACTTAACGCCAGTACATGATTACAGCTGAATGACTATCTGTGGGGTTGTAGCTTAAGTTATTATTTAGATGAACAGGATTGAATTTGATTTACCTAGATTCTACGATTTTTCTCTCTAGTTCATCATTGCAACGGAAGATGTTAGTAGATGTTTCCCAGCAGACTTTTTGACTTTGGCTTTCATCATTAGGATTAGCCGAGAAAAGGATATGACTTGATAATGCACTGGCTCACTGTCTCTTGTAAGTAATGTCCCTCATGTGTTCTTCCATACGCAATTCGACAGATTCATTCAGGAGAATCATTGAAAGATTCCTTCTTAATCCTCCTAGACATCGCTCAGAAGAAACAAATAGATTCAAAGGCAATATATCTATTCCTTACATAAGTACAGTTTCACATAAATTAACAAAAGTTCTAAGAAAATACAATATCAGAACTTTGTTCGCTCCACTTCCTAAAATCCGTTTCTTAATAAGCCAACCAACACCTTGTCATCATCATCATCTAAAATAGCCTGATGTATATAAAATATTGTGTGATTGTGATATTCCTTATTTTGGGTAGACAGACAAATCTGTCAAATTACGTATGGAAGAACACATGAGGGGCATTACTTAAAAGAGCGAGCCAGTGCATTATCAAGTCATATCCTTTTCTCGGCTAATCCTAATGATGAAAGCCAAAGTCAAAAAGTCTGCTGGGAAAAATCTACTAACATCTTCCGTTGCAATGATGAACTAGAGAGAAAAATCGTAGAATCTAGGGAAATCATCTTCAATCCTGTTCATCTAAATAGTAACTCGAGCTACAACCTCCCAGATAGTCATTCAGCTGTAATCATGTACTGGCGTTCACGAGATGCTACTAGCACGTACTTTCCCAACAATACAACGAACGAAAGAACAGCTTTAAATACAACCACAACGTTTTAATGTCAAGTATGTATAGAGACTATCTATGATGTTCATAGTTTATTTAAGCTTCAGTGTTTTTTTATAATGTCACCTGACGAAGGCTGTTACAAGCCGAAACTAGTAGTGTTTTAATATTAAAACCTTTTAACTTAAATCTCGGTTCTAGTCATTCAAATCTTAAAAATACACACACACACACACACACACACACACACACACACACACACACACACACACACACACACACACACTCGAGTCTCTTTTTATGCGTATCTTTTTTATGCGGTGCATAACTTCGAGATACGAGACCTTTCGACACTTCTGCGCATGTCAACAGATGGAGAATCCATTCCGATAATAGGGTAATCCAGCGTTTCCCAAACTTTTTTCTACGACAGAACACTTCACAAATCCTGAAATTTTCACCGAACACCTTGGTTATTTAGTAATGTATTAATTAATAATTGTTAATTTAGCTGATTTTTTATTATTAATTAATAATTGATCATTAATTACTAATTAAACATCAATTAAACATAAACAACATTAAATTAATTTGTGCTGATTTTCATTGACATATCCCATTCTGATCCCCCAAAATTTATAATATTATTATAAGTACTTACGAGTGAATGCAGACTTTTTCTCCTGTGTGCTGATAATTTTCCCCTTCTTTTGTATATCCTGGAGATCGCTTTGTAGGCTGGTGGTAGATGAATCACTATCTGTTGCGTCACAAACACCTTCAATAAGAGCTTTCTTAACACCAAAATTAAACAAAGTTCCGTGTCTCTTATTCATATTAAAATTTAAATCTATAGGCCTATTACTTTTAAAAAATTACGGCACTACGGTTTCGAAATAAGCACTTTCACCCTACAATACGAACTTGTGAAGAAAGTATTCAGAAAAACCTGTTCCCCTCACAAATATAATTCGAAAAGGTCTTGAACTGTGCAATAAATTGGAAAATCATTTTCTTGTTAATGACACAAATTCTGAACGAGCCTTTAAATTCCAAAGTGAGCTGAAGAACTGTATGTCTGGATATCGCGAGCTATATAAAAAATGAGTAAAATCATCATCGCAAAGTTTAATCACTGATTACATTGTCAGAAGAAAAAAAATCAGCACAGAACGAGGGTGAAGCTAATTCTGTTTGTGAAGAACTATCGCTTTTACCATACAGATCTCATGCGCTGACTATCTCTTCTGGTGATGAAAGTGATTTTGCACCAGTTCGAAAACGTTGCCGAATATTGTCTAATAGCGACGATATTTCTGATGACAAAATGGAAAAAAAAAAAAAAAAATTGTTACTTTTCAATAAAATTAAATGAATAAAGCTTTAAAACAAACTTAGGCATTCTTATTTTCCTAAATTTTCATAAACTTTTTTTTATGCGATTTTAGGTTTATTTTAATTCATTGCTTCGGTTTTATGCGGTTTTAGAAAATTATGGAACGTATCTCTAATTTTTCAACGTAAGTTAGGCCTTTTTTGTGCGATTTTTTATATGCGGTTCTCTGTGGAACATATGGCGCAAAAAAAAAAAAAAAAAAAAAAAACAGTACTGAACTTCGACACCCCCTTCCGTACACACGCTATGAGATGCTGTTCGACTGCATGCACATTAATAAAAGAGCACATGTAGAGTCTACGTCATTACATTTAGCTGTGGCAATGGTGTTGATGTTGGAAGAAAAGACGTTTATTGTTAAGCATTATTTTCGTTCATAAGGGGTTGGCAGAGCAAATGGTCAAGCCTACGACATGTCTGTGAACAGTTTGTTCGTCGTTTCCGTGAGCATGCCACAAGCAATAGTGTCATCATTGCCTTAATCGAGAGGTTTCGACGTACCGGGAATGTTCTGGAGCAATGTAATGGATATTCGGGGAGACCACGAACTGTTAACACAAATGAGAATCACGGGCGTATGCTAGAACAAGTGTTACAGTCTATGAAACGCAGTCAACGCCAAACAGCGGTAAAACTTGGGATACCGAGGCGGTTACTACAGAGAATCCTTAAGCAGCTGAGTGCCTTTTCGTACGTCATTATTATCAAATCGTCAGCGCGGTTAGCCTAGTGGCTTTGCACTTCGCAACCATATGCCTGGGGAAGGAGTGTCCTAGATTCGATTCCCGTCGGAGACGTGAGGAGCTGAAGGATCTTCCTCAGCCATAGCCAAGTTAGCAGGTCTTGGGCGCGGGCAGTAGGGTTTTTTCCGCCAGTTTATCTGGTGTTTTTCATCCTGCAAGCAGGCAAACCGGCCCTTGAACACACAGGGATACAGCCAAGAATACCTTGAGGCATAGGAGTGACCATTCTATCCTCGTATTTCGGTTACGAAATCCAAGCATGCTTGGAAGGTTGTGGGCCTTAAAGGCCTGTTAAAGCAATTGGGATAGATAGATAGATTATTATCAAATCAAATCAGCTAACGCCTATTATTCCTGTATAGGGAGTAGATGAGGCCGTTTTAGCCCTACCTAACATTTGGAGATTGAGTGGGCAGTTCAATCTCCACTGGTAGCCAATCAGAAGAGATAGCTGGCCCAAGACTATCACTAAATAAGCGGCATGCAGTGAAGAGATGGGCTCAACAAGTGCCGCCTTGTTGAGCCTGTGGTCCTTAACCCTTACACAATATATTTAATATCTGAAATAGTGTGGGTTCTACGGTGAATTTTCTTGAGCTTACAGTACGAAAATCCCGAGTTTCCGAGAGAAAAATCCCGGGAATGCTTGCCGTGCCAGAGATCGACTAACTCGGGAACCGTCGAAAAAAGACTTAGAAAAATTTCCTCTAGTCCCCGGAAAGATTTGAAAGCAAATCTTCCTTCGTGCGGTCAAGCGCCGTGGTGTGCAAACGCCACATCCACTGAGCTACATAGGCTTTCAGTCATTATTATTATTATTATTATTGTTATTAATATACATTAATTAACACTAATATACAAAGCACTATTCCAAAATATACTAAGATACGTTATAGCAACGTATGCTTTCGGTACACCCTACAAACTAAATAGATTAATCTCGTTACAGTACAAAATCATAAAACTGATCTTTTGGGAAAAAACAGACAATAATGACTTTATATACCCTGCAATGTCAGAACACAAAATACTGACAGCAAAACATTTATGTCACTATGCAGCTTTGGTAAAACATTATTTCAATGCCAACTACAGGACAGTCAGAAACACATATCGCATGACAAGACCTCAGACAACTAATTATATCACATATAAATACAATAATCACTATGGAAAGGCCACGCAAAACTTCTACATCCCAGACATGATAAACAAATTACCTTTTGAATACAGAAACCTTACAAACTACAATAGCCTGAAAAGAGCTCTAAGGACATACTACGAACAAGAAACGCACACCCAAAATACCATACAAACTTAATGAAACACAATATATTCGTTCAGGCTTCCAGTTCAGCGATGCATCAATACATTTCAAGTTATTGTGTGTGTGTGTGTGTGTGTGTGTGTGTGTGTGTGTGTGTGTGTGTGTGTGTGTGTGTGTGTGTGTGTGTGTGTGTGTGTGTGTGTGTGTGTGTGTGTGTGTGTGTGTGTGTGTGTGTGTGTGTGTGTGCGTGTGTGTGTGTGTGTGTGCGTGTGTGCGTGTGTGTGCGCGCGCGCGCGTGCATGCGTGCGTGCGTGCGCGTGCATGCGTGCGTGTGCGTGCGTGCGTGCGTACGCACACGCGAATTTCTCAATCATAGATTTCGTAGCTCCCCAACACAGCAAAAAGACAATAAATAATAACCAACTGGTGTCATCCTCCGATAAGCTTACATATAAGCTTCGAGGATGAAAGCAGAGAAATTACTTCTCATCCAACATGGATCGAATGTAACCAAATGCATGTAATGTACGTATCACATGTAAACCAATATATGCAATGTATGTATTATATATAAACAAATGTACGTAATGTAAATATCATATATAAACAAATGTAAGTATGTATCATATGTAATCAAATGTATGTAATGTATGTAATAACTGTAACAAATGTATGCAATGTAATAATAAAAAAAAAAATTTAATGTAAATCATGAGTTTACACTGTATGTCTGTGAGAATTAGGAAATATAATATTTTGATTGCATATGTGCAAATACTGTTGAATAATTACACCTTTTCAAACTTGGAAAAAAAATAGTAAACTATAACATGTAATATTATACAACTTATGTAACTCTGAACAATATAATTGTAAATTATTACTGTGATTGTTATTTTTAAAAAAACTATGTTATCATCATTACTATTTAAATCTCATTATATGTAGCACAAAGTGCTGAACCTTGTAAAATAATATACTGAATAGATGATCATTGTACATATGTAAATATTTGAAAGAACAATAAAAATAATAATTATTATTATTATTATCTGACCTCCATGGAGTCAGGGACTCATCATGGGAGGTAAACACGTCATTCAGGCGAGTCAGTGTTTAAT
Source organism: Typopeltis vanoorti (assembly GCF_054136105.1). Taxonomy (NCBI): domain Eukaryota; kingdom Metazoa; phylum Arthropoda; class Arachnida; order Uropygi; family Thelyphonidae; genus Typopeltis; species Typopeltis vanoorti. The sequence goes on along the minus strand of NC_143560.1, from coordinate 91,409,284 downwards.
CGGGAATACTGTGCACGCGTGCTGGACAATGTCTATGAAGATTCATCCTTCCTCCATAATGTCCAGACGAAGCACATTTCCATCTGAGCGGTCATGTAAACTGACAAACCTACAGGTTTCTTGGTTTCTTGAGACCTGAATTTGTCCAAGAGAAACCTCTTCATAGAGAGGTCATCTAATGGTGTGCTCTTTCCGACCATAACCTAATTCGGCCCTACTTCATTGAAGAGGTCAATGTAATCGTGACCTTGAATAGCGAACACTACATCGAGAATGTATTGGTTCCGTTCACCTAGGATTTGCATAGGATGCGTCGTGCAAAAAACATTCCATTTCGTGCACATGTATTCCAATAGGACAGAGCAACCTGTCAAATATCATGTGGTTCTAGAGCCTATTTATCAGAACGCTTCCCCAGGAGGTTCATTTCGAGGTTCACAGAATTCCCGTACCCTTCACGTTCCTCTGATCTTACATTACTTAATGCGTTCGTTTGGGGTATGCTGAAGGAATGGGTAATCCATCATGACCCACCATGAAACCTTGATGAACTAAAGATTAAAAGTACACGATAAGTACAGTAGATGTCCTAACCCTTGTTCTAGAAGATGACAGAAAACTTTCGTATGAGCTACGAAAGCTGTCTTGAAAAATAAGGTACCCATTTCGAGCACGTAATCTACCGTCATTAATGCTTTATTCGACCAAGATTCCACCGATAGTTTGTGGATGTACATATTACCACGTGTAAACACATATTTCTTACTAAACTCGTTTACTCCATAACATATATCGTTGTAAGTTATTCAGTACTTTTTTTTTTTTTGCGCCATACTGTACAAGCGAAACTTTGTTTGCATACACTTAGGTAAAGGATTAAACGAGAATTTAATTTTTTTATAGATAATGCTTGTCAAGATTAAGTTATCAGCACGCGCACCATTATACACTTTTTGCACTGAGGGAAACATATTATTATTATTATTATTATTATTAATTTTTAATCTTGCTTCTCTATAATAATCAGTGGTTTTAACAGGCCTTAATGCGTACCTAACATTCCAAGAATCCTTGGATTTGAGTAGTCGTAATTCTAAAATAAGGTGGTTACTTAGAAAAGAATGAAAAGGAATATGCTTCGTATGACACTTAAAGGAAAGTTATCCTCCTATTTAATAAGATCAGTTTCACTTTAAGTTAGAGAATTGCGACAATCCTCGCGCAACACAGTATTTTTGAGTGTGTGTGGGGGGGGGGACCTGCTATTATGTTGAATGCAAATTTTTTAACATTTGCATTATTTTTTGTGAATCCCCACATCCCCACTGTTGACGCTCAAGCTGTCATGAAAAAAACAATGGGGGGGGGGGTCATCGTGTTAGGCTCTCTGTTATGAATTTTGCCTTTTTTGATATCATTAAAAATTGTTAAATTAACTTATCTTTAAAAAACAAACCAGACTACAAGTATACAATACATTAGCCCTACCAGTCTTAATGTATGGAAGCGAAATCTATACAATAAAACAAAAAGACAAACAAAGATTAATAACAGCAGAAATGAAGTTTATGAGAAAAACTGCAAAGTATGCTCTAATTGATCACAAAAGAAACGAAGAAATTATGAAAGAATTAAACCAAGAACCAGTAATAGAAAAAAATAAAAAATATAAACATAAATGGATGGAACACGTTCAAAGAATGAAAACAGAAAGATAACCAAAACAAACCTTAAAGTACAAGCCATTAGGAAAACGAAAACCAGGACGTCCTCTTAAATGATTCAACGATGACTTCTAAGGCCGGAACAGGCCATGCTAGGCCTAAATCCTTAATATGCATGATGATGATTAAAAATTGTGCCATGGAAGCGTGCAGTTCGTAACTTTTAAGGTTTTGTAAGGTTATATTGGGTTTTATTTGATCGTTTATAAAATTTTCCAGGTATGTTTCATTCTACTATTTTGATAGAGTTCAACTGTGGACTGTCTCAGAATCATAGCATTATCGCTCAAGAAGTAAAGCTCTCAACATTAAATAAGTTAGAAAAATGTATGATCAGAAGTGGACTGTTGTCAGACCTAAATTCAAGAAAATATGTAAAATTACAAACAAAAAAAAAGTATTTTTATGGATACAATTTTGCCGGTTTTTACCGAGTTAGGTATTGCCTTATTCAGGAAATTATTATTATTATTATGTGACACCTCCAAGGAGTCACGAACTCGTTGCGGGTGGGCACCTTACTCCACTCCGCTACACATCTCATCGTCTCCCCTACTGCGTAATTCTCCTACTACATCAGTGCCATCTACTACCCATCACACAAAACGATAGTATTTTTTGTCTGTAAATTGCGTGTATTCTAATTGTCGATTTGCCTGTACGGGGATGAAAACCCGAGTTTCCGGAAATAAAAACTCTGCTATCCTAGTATGAGATCGGCTAATTCGCCTTTAGTCGATAAAGACCATATAAAGATTTCTCTCGTCACGACGAGAATTGAACCTTTTTCCAATCGAAGGGCGCAACGTACTGTAGTTCTTCCAACTGACTACCGAGGCCTAATACGTCGAATCGGCAGAAAACGGAACCTGTACGATATTAGAACTTGTTAAGTCGGTGAAATGGCATCGGAAGTAAACCAAATCTATTCAGATGATGACAGTGTAGATGAATATTATACGGCAGGTGGTGTTCAACCTTTTTTACTACGCGAGCTACTTTTCTATAAAAGTTATTCGGCGATCTACTCTCTTATATAGATCACGTTTTCCCCAACCTGATATCTGATTACGCACAAATAAATAACTAAAAATAAATAACTAAAAAAAATACACAACTAAAAACTGTTTTGTGTATTTAAAAATTTATTTATCACTTTTAATTATTTTAATCCAACAAATATTTTAATACAATATATATATATATATATATATATTGTATTAAAATTTATATTAATTGTATTAATATATATATATATATATATATATATATATATGTTAAAGATACCAAGTAATTTTAAAACCTGGTTTTTACTCCATTTCCCAAGTAAACAAACAGACTAAAAGTCAAGTTTGCGCCTGCAATTGATGCAAGTCTATCTGATCCCACAGGTAGTGCAGGACCAGGACAACTCGTGGTAAAGGTGGAACAAGCTCCGATCACTAATCTTAATATTTACCCTTAATGCCAAAACACATCTCCAAGAAGGGGATATATGATGTTTTGTATTAAAGGCAAGGGGCCACTACCCAGACCGGTTTCGACCTTTATTGAGGTCTCATTGGAATAAAATATTTATTTCTCTATTTTGGAAAACAAAAGTTAGAAAAAACAACAGATTGATTACAAACTCACAAGTTACAGGAAATGCTGGTTGAAAAAAAAAAAAAGAAAAAAGTTAATGTGACATTTGGCATTATTTGGACCTCGCAATATTTTCATAGTCAAGTAGATATAAAGAAGTGGCCAATCGCAGACAATCATCCAAATGATAATTTGTAATTTTTTCTTAATTGATTTTTTATGACGGTCATATTCGAAAAAGCGGATTCTGACAAGTACGTCGATCCGAAACACGACAGAATTTTTCGCGCAATATCAGTTAATATTGAGAATTTTTCATGTGCATACTTCCAAATGACTTCATTGTTTATTCATTTTAAATGTAAACTATTCTGAAATGTTTATTATCTCAAGTTCTACTTCAGCTAGGTTTATATCAAATAGCCCACTAATTTTATTTGAAATTTCTGTGATGTTCAAGTTTTCTTAAAATGGATTATTGATAAAAGATACAATCATTTCAGTTTCATTAAAATCTTTAAATCTTGAATTTATTTCTTCCTCAACTAATTCTATTTCACGAATAAATTCTTTTAAATCATAGCGAAGCATTTCTTGATTTTGTTCAAAAAAGTTTAATAAATATGAGAGATGTCTAAATTCGCGGTCATTTATATTTTTCTTTAATAAAATAAGTACAGTGGTATCTCGCTAATCCGAACTAATAAAAACCTTGGTCGTTCGGATTAGCGAAAAGTCGAATTAGCGAATTTCTCCCCAAGAGACAACAATAACTAGCATTTAAGACAAAAATAATAAGATTCTAATGATACATCAATTTAATTCTGTAAATAAATGTAACTGATAGGAAAAAAAAGCCGCTGTACCGTAATGTAAAACTTAAAATATAATACAGTACGCAAGTTTATTTTAGTAAAAAATTTAGTTTGTACGTACCTGGATTGTTGAGGATTCTGATTTAATAAAATTGCATAGTTCAGTACATAACTTAATTTGCTTAAAAAAGTATCACTTTCTCGTACACAACACAAAAAAATTTTTTTTTATTTCTTTGTAAAAAAGTCACTGATTTTCTTTTGCTTCTTGGAAGCTAAACTTTTTTGGATGCTTCTTCGCGCAACTGCATTAGCAACAAAATTTTGTGGAATGGCGTGTCAATCTGCTTAGCCCATTGTATACACGTATTAAAACTGTCAACTGCCTCTTCATGTTTTACTTTTTTTTCTTCGAGTTCTTTATCGTCATCATCGTCATCCAACTCATTCTGTAGCGTCATATGTATAATTTCAGCAACTGATTTCATTTCAAATTTGGTGAATCATGCCGACAATACAGCACGTACTTTACAGTATAAACAAGCGAACGTGAACACACAATAAATCAAAATATACCTACAATGTAACCGTACAATCAACAGTATGAAACAAATAATGTACTGTAATAACAATAGTTAAAATAATAATTGTTAAATAAAATAATAGTGCATAAAATAATAATACGTAATAAACAAAACTTTTTTTTCTTTCAAACTGCAATTCGGATTACTGGAGGGTTCGGACTAAAGAGGATTAGCGAGATACCACTGTATTGTTGGAAAGTTTTTATTGAACTTAAAATGTCAATTAAATTTTTATTCTCTATCTTGTAACTCTAAATTTAAATTGCTTAATTTCGTACAGAAATCAACTAAAAACGATAAGTGTAATAACCATCTTGTATCACGTAATTGTGGATAAATATCTCCTTTTTTCATTAAGAAAAAATTTTATATCGTTAATTAATACAAGAAATCTTTCTAAAAATTGACTTCTGCTGAATTGTACAACAGAAGTTCCCTATCATCATCTGCCTGTAATTTAAATAACCGCCGTTGCAGGGCTTTTCCTCGAACAGAATTTACAATTTTAAATGTAATATCAAAAACAACTTTTGTGTTTAATCTTTTACTACACAGTACTTGGTGAATAATACAGTGGTACATAATAAAAATTAAAAAATCTGGATATTTGTCATCGTTTTTACATAATGAAATGAAGCCTGATTTATTACCTTTCATTGCAGGAGCACCATCAGTAGTAATAGACACAAGTTTAAAAATGGGAAGTTGGTGTTGTTTCACAAATTCATCAAATGCCAAAAAAATGTCTTCTCCCCTAGTCCTTCCCAATAATGGTATAATTTTCAATAGTTCTTTACTTGAATAATCTTGAAATACCATGCGAATAAATACCATTAACTGAGCAATGTCAGTGAAGTCGTTTGATTCATCAAATTGTAATGAAAACACAACACACTGGTGAATGTCTGACATTAACCTGGCCTGGAAACTTCTCTCCGGCAATTGAAACTCTTCCTTTCGGCAATTTGAAACCTTGTCTGTGGCGAGAAGCTCCTGTCTAGAGGCGGGAAACTCTTCTCTCAAGCAACGTGGATCCAGGCAGTCTCTCTGACGGCGACTCTGGACCGGGCGGCCTCCTCTCTGACAGCAATTCTGGAACCGGAACCCCTTCTGCTTGCTTCAAGTCCCTTTTTATTAGGCCTCCTCTGAGAACTCGCATGAAGTTTGGCAATCCCCAAAGAATCGGTATGAGTCTTTCATCTTAAGTTTCAAGTTTGACACGCCTTTTGTTCTCCTCCGCTTTCTTTTGATTGCAAGTTGCCAGCCATCGGAAAGTTGTTTGAACTCTTTCTGACTGACTTCGGAGATGTTTACACTTAGAGCCTGCAAGCCTTTCTCATACATACAAGTTTCAATAACAATCTTTCTAATGCCGCCATGTACAGCTTCGGCGACAAAAACATTGCCTTTTTTTTTTTTTAACACTCTAGCATATTCTTATTAAAGCAGTATATACAGTTAGCTTCAAAAGAGTTATTTACAAAAACATCTAATACAAACTATACCGAGACAAACAAATTCTAGTTTTTTACAATATTCACATGGGACTTAACCTAAGTAAAAAATCGATGTAATGTGCTTTGGAATATTTAATATTTAAGCTACAATCGAGTTTTTACACTTTACTTATAATCGTATTCACGCGGCTCGCTGTTTGACTTCCACTTATCGATATTAATTCATTTACCCGGACTTATAAGAAAATTACTGATTTGACAATTTTAATGAAAAATAAATAAACAATAGCAATACACTTAAAGCGAATTAAAAATAATACAAAATAATGATAAATAAAATATTATGTTTTCAGTTTTAATTAAATTTGTAAGGAGGAATACACAAGAGATCGATCAAAAATCGCTCCGCGATCAACCGGTCGATCGCGATCGACGGGTTGAACACCCCTGTTATATGGGAAGCATAAACTTAGCCGAGCAATTAGATCTCATTTACTTATTTAATTTAATTAATTTATTTGTTTGAATGCACATCCACCGACTGAAGTTCAAAACAGCAGTACAGTAACGAGGGTATGAAGCGCCTGTGGCAAGTGTCTAACATGCTCCCCCTAACCCAAAAAAGCCAAACATTTTGAAAAATTTTAATCTAACAAGTTAAATTTTACTAATGCGATATGTTAAATACTTACTATTAACCCCATCAAAATGAGTTGCAGTGTGTTGCAGAATTTGTGCGTCTAAAGCGGCGTATTGCCGAAATTTAAAAATACAATATATTAAAAGCGGACTTTTATATCTATTTATTTATTTTTAACATTTTTTACGTTTTGCGCCCCAAACTAGTTGCGCCGTGGTGGGCGCCTCTTTCGCCACGCTCTCGTTACGGCACTGCAAAAGAGAGATTCAAAAAAAAGCTCCCTTTTGAAGTTAGCATGAAATTTACAAAGATCTATGAAGCGGAAGCAAACAAACCAGGATTACGAATTTGCAGAAGATATTCTGCAAATAGAGAAAAAGTTGTGAACTAAGAGTTTATAAGTGTTGAAACGTATGTGGGATAAGAGTTAATAAAGAAAACCTGCTCTAAAAACCAAACATGGAACTTTTTAAGCCATTACAAGGCTATCATAGGCGATGAAAATTATTTATTATCTGAAGACGTTCCACGTCAAACAGAGATTGGAACTGCAATCTACTCATATATGTGGAAGGCCGAAAATGTTATTTCTAATCGATGTTAAAATTTTTACATGAAATTGCATCTTTCAGATATTTTCTACTTATTAATTGCAAAATGTTTGTTTCCAAATAGTCTGAATATTATTTTATTAAAACATACCTAATTCTGTATAATACAAATACTGTACTGAATTTCGTTTAACGCAGAAATAAGTTCCCCACAATAAACTACGGTAGTAATCAAGCATTATTTTTTTAAAATTATTTTATTATTATTGCGCGTTTTGTGTGTGTGTGTGTGTGTGTGTGCGTGTGATTAGCATGCCTACTTAAATTATACATATGAGTGCTCGAAACTGAACTACGAAAATTCCTTTACTTCGTGTCTGTTTATACTTTTATTATTATTATTGTTATTTTGGTTTGATAGCCATGCAAACAGATTAAGAACAAAATCTGAACTTTATACGAACTATACCTCTTTCAAATAAATAAAAAATAAATAAAAATAAAAAACAAGTTGTGCCATAACGAATAGCTCTAAACTACAAATAACATGTATATTGCCTAGTATATTACAAAAAAAAAAAAAAAAAGACAAAGGGTAGCTTACATCATATAATAAAATTAACCACATCGTAATGTGATTAATATCATATTTGATATCAAGAAGTAATCAAATTTTATTGAACTTCGAGGTTATTTAATAATAAAACTGATAAAATAATAAATGAACAGGGATTAAAATGATTGTGACAAAATAAATTTAAAAATCAGGCAAAACAAAAAAAAAATTAATAGGATAACAAATAATAAAGAAACAGAAGAAAGGTATCCGCCCATTTCTTGCTACAGTTAACACTGTCACAGACATCTGCAGTTCGTTATGTATCGATCTGTGAAGATGGGAGCATATTTGTCTTCATCTTCGGTCATTGAAGCGTCCAACCACACGTGGATGTTAGCAGTTAGTATTTTCTTTACTAAGGGCTTCGCTAGGGAGCAATGTATTTTCATGAAGCCTAGAAGAGTAATTTTAATGTTGACTGATTTCAATAATCAATTTAAACCGGAGTTAGAGCAAAGATTTTCTTTTCTCCTTTTCTTTTTTCTTTATTTTCTTTTTCATTTTTTAAACAATTAAGTTAAATATATGCATTTCACTAATAGTAATCAGCTCAGCAAATAAGTCAGTCAGTTTTTGCGAGCCAAACTGAACAAGCAGCAGCAAGTCAGAGCATATCTGAAACCATTTCACAACTCACTAATATACGAGCATATATACATATATTAGAACTGCTCTAGCTAATGGATATTTCATCACACGCACGCACGCACGCACGCACGCGCGCGCGCACACACACACACACACACACACACACACACACACACACACACACACACGCACACGAATCGCTGCTTCTCACTCATACTCCCCAAAGCATTTCTTCAATTTCGGGATATTCCGATTAAAACAACAAGCTCTCCATCTATACTACCTTTGCAGCAGCAATTCATTTTTCCAAGCTTCGTTATGAATATGATATACGATTTCCAATCCTTTCGGCTTTTTTAGTTATCATCAGTTTTTCACCAATAGAAAACGATCGTAAATGTATCGTCATGGTAATATCTGAGTAGATATCGGACACTAAAAATCTGACAAACTGACGTCTATAAACACACTACAGAGGTATGAAGGAAGTTAGGACTACGTAATATAAATTTGCTTATGCACATTTGTATTACATAGTCCTAACTAGTTGTACATAAAAATATGTGTAGATCATATTATTGACGACATTCTATTTATTTTAGCAGTAAATTATTATTTTAAGATTAAAAGTTTATTTTTATTTTCATGATAATTTCAGATTTATAGGTATAACTCATTCGTTTAAATAAACCATATTCTTTTATCTATACAAAGATATAATTGCAAAATAAAAATAACAATAGAAACAAAACCTGCTATATAATTATATAGTTTTGCATATAACGAAAGTTATCTCAGAAACATTAAAAATAAAGTCACAAATGTTTTTCAGAAACTATTGAAAATTGAAAAATATGCCAAGTCTAAGTGAAGGCGTATGCAATATACGCTCTGTGGTTGAAAAGACCCTGCACGATTTTTGTCATAGCATAAGGAAATCTTTATAAAGGCCTTTTTCAATTGTAAGTGAGTTAGCAGATCAAGCAACTACTGTATATGATTTCTTGATAAATTACCGTAACATTCTCAGTTTATGCATTTTTAGTTGTTTCTCGTTTATTCTTTTCGAGTTATTTTTCTGTTTAATTCCCATACGTGTGCAGTCTTCGGAATATCTAATGATTAAACGATTCGAAAAATATGCTCTGGAGACCACAAGTGGATCTTTCAAGCAGCCTCAGGTTTCAATGAGCAGGTTACTGGGTAACAAGAAGATGAAACATATCTGCCGACTAAAAGTATTGTAGAATTTTTAAGGATAGCTGAGAAGTTGCAAGAACTTTTTACGACAGTGACTGTCCTAGAGGATACATTATCACCATAATTGTTTATTTTATTGATGGATGATATTGTTAGAGATTGACATAAAGTGGGTTTTATTGGCCGAAGGATTTTAATTGATACAAAGTAAGAAATACTAATAAGTTTCGCCAACTTAGCTGTTTGGCTTCTTCAGGGTGAATAAAAGAGATACAAAACAACTTAAAGACTTAAACTGTTCATGAAGGAATGAACCGAATACAAGATTGTTAGCTAAGATCACGAAATTTGAAGTAGGAAACTGGAAAATAAATACTATGTCTCTCTCTCACACACATAGTATTTAATTTCCAGTTTCCTACTTCAAATTTTGTGATCTTAGCTAACAATCTTTGTGTGTGTGTGTGTGTGTGTGTGTGTGTGTGTGTGTGTGTGTGTGTGTGTGTGTGTGTGTGTGTGTGTGTGTGTGTGTGTGTGTGTGTGTGTGTGTGTGTGTGTGTGTGTGTGTGTGTGTGAGACAGAGAGAGAGAGAGAGAACGGGTTTCACGCAAATGATGTTTTGATTGTCAAATCAGAGGAGAAGAATTTTTAATCATTTAAAATAATTACTAAAATAAAGGGCCAAAAGGCTTCAGTTCGACGATGCAAAATTACATAAGCGAAGTGACATTAGATCCAAGATTATTTCAAAGCCGAATGTAGAGACTATGAAAGTTTTGTAAGTTGACCAGAGAGCTTGCGGAAATACATTCCTCGGCATTCACGAGTTGTCTTAGTGTGGACTACTTAAAAGACATAGGTGCTGCTCAAGCGCCTATATATTCGCCTTTTATTAGTCCATTTTGATAAGGTTTCACTGGCGTAACAGCTGTTTCGAACTGGTTGGTTCTCTTCAGAGACCAGGCAATGTATAAGTAAAGGCCTCTAAAAATTAGGCGATTCCCAAGACCGCTCTAAACGAGTCACCAAAGGACTGTTCAACTCAGTGGTGGTTTTACTCAGTGACAGGCCCACCCTACCACTGAACAGAACCTCTCATATTCCAGGGAAAAGCATTCACTGACACGGTCCCGGTAGACTACGGTGGAAAACACCAATCCCCGGATGCTCAAACGCTCTCTTAATGTGTAAGTAAAGAGCTGCTCTAAAAATTGGGCGATCCTTCTCCCCCAGACTACTCCCTACGAGTGACCGAAGAATCGTCCAACTCAGCGTTGGTTCCACTCAGTGACGGGCTCACCCTATGAGCAGAACCGTTCACATTCCAGGGAAAAGCATTCACTGAACCGGCCTTGATAGAAGCCATGCCGGGAAACGCCAGTCTCCTGAGATTCAAATTGCTCTCCTAAGGCAAAACTCTCCACTCACTGCCCCGTAATCTTAATCCCCCCTTCCCTCTCTCAGAGGGAGCCAGATCCGGAAGAAATAAGGAAGAAACCTTAAGAGAGCAGAAACTCTTATTCAGTACTAAGGAACTTGAAATGTTAGAGAAATGTATTTTTCGTAAAGCGAAATCTCGGTCTGTGAGAAGAAGTAATTACTAAAATAAAGACTCAAAAGGCTTCAGTTACGCGATGCAAAATTACATAGCAAAGTGGATATTAGATCCAACATTATTTCAAAGCCGAATGTAGAAACTATAAAAGTTTCTAAGATGACCAGGGATTAATTAAAATGGATTAATAAAAGGCGAATATATAGACGCTAGGACAGAGCCTAAGTCTTTTAAGTAGTCTACACTAAGGCAACTCGCTGAGGAATGTATTCCCGCAAGCTCTCTAGTCACCTTACGAAACTTTCATAGTTTCTACATCCGGCTTTGAAATAATGTTTTCAAATAAAGTGCATTCCAATGATAAATTATTGGAATGCACAGATTGGGGGGAGGGAGTAAAATGAGTTATTTTACTCCCTTAAATAGTTATTTAAGAAAAGACAGGAATAAGAAATCAAGCTATCAGATGGAATCCGCAATTAAAGTTCTTGCAATAAAGAACTGAAGAGGGTTAAATTAGATGATTTCGACACCTCAGTAAAATGGACGTCACATAAAGCTTGGAAAGCAAGACGCGTTGAAATCAGATCCAGATACGACCCTACATAAATGGGAAGATAACGTAAAGGAGAATCTATGAGCAGAGGAATGGCGTTGGATCAGGCAAGGAGAATGACACAAGATAGGAGAGTTTTTGATGAGCTCTCTGCACGAGTGGTTAGCGTACCCGCTCTCCAGCCAACAGGCTGCGGGTTCGAATCGCGTGATGGGCATGGATGTTTGTGATTTCATCGCTCGGTGTGAGCCCATCGTCCCACTTATTGGAGGCCTAAAGTGGCTAGAAAAACTTCCATGTTTGGTCTCTAGAGCAGGGTTTCCGGACTTGTAAAAAAAAGAAAAATAGAAATTTTAAAAAATATATAAATTTCATAAAAATAGAAAAAAAACCATTAGCCCATTCACGGTACAAATATAGATTTGCAAATAACCTTTCGTGGATGGGAGCAACATTAAAAAAAAAAAAATCCATTCTAGTGAAACTCAATAAGACTTGATACACAATTACTACGATAAAGCGCCAAGAGGCTATTTTTCCGGCGGCGTAAATTAAGTTAAGGGGATAATAAATCCCTCATTATTTTAAAGCCCGATACGAAACTCGGAGATCGAAATCTAATCTAAAAAAATAGCTTCTTGGTTCTTTATCGTATTAATAATAATATACTATATATGGGTACACCAGTCTGGCAATTCGTTAGTAGGGGTATATGTAAGTTCGGTTCACTTAAACCGTGGTATTCCAGGTCTACCTACTCACTGATGAGACCTCAATAAAGGTCGAAACCGGTCTGGGTAGGCTCCTCATAATGTAAAACAGTAATACATCTCCTAGGAGCTGCGTTTTACATTATGAGAAAATATTAAGGCTAGTGACGGAGCTTGTTCCACCTTTGACACGAGTTGCCCTAGTGTTGTACCGCCCAGGTGTTGAATTACGCTTGGACTCGCCGATAGTTCTTCGGCATGAAACTCTTAGATTTCGATCTCCGAGTTTCGTATCCGGCTTTAAAATAATGAGGGATTTATTATCCCCTTAACTTAACTTGATACACAAGTTAAATTGATTCATGAGATGGGGAATATTTGTGTAATCCAGTGGAAATTGTTAAGTCACCACCTATAAGAACTTTATCAGTGTTATTATCAGTATTAGTAGCAGTAGTTTTTTTTTTTCTTTTTTTTCCAGCGGGATCCCGAATCAGTCGATCTTTGGCACCCCAAGTAAGTTTATTTTCTAGTAAATACAGTAGGAAATAAAACTATACGACTGACATTATTTCTGAAAATATATAATCCGTTAGGGCCATGAGATGGAGGCGACTGTCTTTCGCACACTCCCCTCTGATAATTCTGAGACTATTGATAGCTTTGGGCTCAGCTATCAGCGAAGGCTAGGGGTGGAGACCAGATGCCCATGCATAGACAAATACGCTCGCGCATGGAAAGTAGATTTTGTCAGCTGGTAACTGCAGAGTGGGGGAAAATGAAAATATTTGTTTAATACGAAATAACTTTCTGAACAAAATCTTTTTTTTAACTTTAAGAAAACACAAGAATGCGCATAATATAAATGGACATTCAGATAACAAAAATTAAAGTAGAATTATATTTTCGAGAAAAAAAATCATTATTATTTTACTGCTGTTGCTATTCTTTATTTATTGACTTCTTCTTGGGATGGTTTTCACACAATTGAAATTTTCTTTCGTGCATCATCATTAATTACTTTATTGAATTCCTTCTGATTTGCTGGGACATAAACTTAAAAAAATGAGGAAGAGTACTTTTTTTTTTTTTCGTGGCAAGTAGGATTGTGCGTAACTTGTCGAGCCCTGTTCATGGCTATCGATGATTTTTGAAGATTTCGGGGCAAAACTATAGTAGACACCCCTGCCATCTTGTATTCCTAAACCCTACACGAAGATCATCATGATATCAAGAAAAGAAAAAATGCAAAACGCCTGAAGTAGGTGAAAATTAAATACTTGGGTTTTGTATTCCTAAACAAAATCCTGGAATCATGGAATATCATATGTCCGAAATAATGTGAGTTATACGGCCATTTTTTCTGAGTTGCACGCTTAAAACCTGAGTTTCGAAAGACAAATTATATATATATATATATATATATATATATATATATGCATAGCATCATACATCTCCGCAAGGGGATGTGCTTTGCATTAAGTGGAAAATACTAAGGAAAGTGATCGGAGCTTACTCTACCTTTACCACGAATTGCCTCAGACTTGAACATAGTTCAAGTCTGAGTTAATTCTTAACTTACTTGTCTGTTTGCTTACTTGGGAAAAAGGATTAAAACCTAGCTTATAAAATTGCTTGGTATCTTTAACATAGTATATGCCCAAGGTAAAAAACTTTCTACATCTTACTCTCAATTTTTATATTTAATAAGGTCTACGCACCTTGTGGCAACTTGTTTAATTAAAATTTATAAGCTCTGCACTATTTCGACCTTGGCATTTTTTTGGTCTGGCTCACTCTGACGAGACCTCAATAAAGGTCGAAACCGGTCTGGATAGTGGCCCTTGCCTTTAATGAATAGCATCATACATCTCCGCAATGGGATGTGCTTTGCATTAGGGGAAAATACTAAGGAAAGTGATCGGATCTTACTCCACCTTTATCACGAGTTGCCTCACACTTATATTTATATATATATATATATATATATATATATATATTCAATCTACGATACTGTACATGTCTATTCGCTGCCTTAAGTTCAGGCTAACGCTTCACCTTTGGCATTTTCAGTTTTCTGTTTAAATCCATTATTACCAAAAGAGTGTTAGGTATAGTAATCTTTTAAAATATCATAAAATATATATATATATATATATATATATATATATATATATATATATATATATATATATATATATATATATATATATATATATATATATATATATATATATATATATATATATATATATAAAGGTCGTATAAATTCCTCATGGCGTCACCTTTGCATGAGATCAGCTCACCCAGCCTGACCTGATTCTGAAGAGAAGCATTTCTGCTGACAGTTGCACAGCCTGGTGTGGGGGGGGGGGAGGACTATGACATCGTTTCGAGCTAGTGCTATGGAGCAGATTTTAAAGTGAATATAATAATCGATATCGTCGGTTCTGTAACAGCCTGAGGATTAGCCCTAACCGACCAGAATATAAAGCTTTCTTCAGAATTCCTGAAGGCGAATGTTGCAATAATGCTTCAGTCAGCATAATATTTTCATGACAAAACCAAAAGCCTTCTTTTAGTTATTCGCAGTGCATACGATGGATTGTTCTTTTTTTACTTTTACAAGATAACAATTTAATACGAGTGGAGTGGACTGTTGTAAATTATTCTCTTTTGATTGGACTGTTATGAATTATTCTCTCTGATATTTGTCTCTAGTCTTATGTCTTCTGATTTGTGTTTCGGTAAAAGTTTCGGGTCGTTTTGGAAGTACAGGCGAAGTAACTAAGATTTATTGATGCCAGCGCATTATGTTTGTTAATTTCCTGTGTTTTTCTGACCGGTTTGTATGCTTTGAGTAAACATGTAAATGCATCCTGGACTGGACCCGGACCCAGAGCTTTCCAAGTAAATCAGGTAGGAAAATCGGTATGCTTTATTTTATAATTCACAAATCCAGCTGCTTGATTTTTTTTTTAATTTTTTTTTTTAAAGTTCTCTATCCGAAACCGCAGATGTGCCGAATTCGATGTTAAAGATTTAGCACCAAACTAAATTTCTAATTTCAGGCCTGAATAATATCCAGGAAATCTCGAAAAGTAATGAGGAATCCCGCAACAAATAATACTTCTTGCAGCCAAGAAATTAAAAATCCCCTGAATTAGTGCCAGAAAAGTGAAATTCCTGTAAAAGAGTATAAGTTCAAATTTCGAACTGAATAGTTCCTCGGATGAATTTAGTTCTTTTCATTATACTTTTCGCCGGCCTGGTTGGCCGAGTAGTCAGCGTACCTGCTCTCCAACGAACAGATGGCTGGTTAGAATCCCGCTGCGGGCGTGGATGTTTGTGATTGTCTTACCTTACCATTGATATCGTATAGCCTTTGCTGCCCTTGTACCTTCAAAAGATCATCATTATACTTTGTCAAATGAGGAGTGCGAGTCATTTCATAGCGTGTAGTAAATGTTTATACGATATTTCATTCCATTCAAATGGATTAAGAGATTGCTTGGGTATCACCTTGGCTTCGCATATTCGTCCCTGTCTCCTCTGTTTTATTAGTGTGAATCCAAATATGTTGTCTTACAAAGTAATTTTTTTCTCTAGTGAGGAACAAAGCACCAAATTTTTAAAATAAAAAAATATCCCCCAAGTGACAACTTTTTAAGGATATCAAATACTTGGCATTTGTTATATTTAAAACTCGAAACTAAAAAATAGAAGTAAAAGTAAATGAAGTATTTAAAAATTTTATAACATTTCGGGGATGCTGACTGATCGAGGATGCAGAAATGACAGAATTAAAAGAAAAATTAACATGTTACACAGAGAAACACTATTTCGTCTACTATCTTGATTCATTCTTAAGAAATTTATATTCAGCATTTTTGAATTTGAGATTTTAAAATTCACTTCAGTGGGCAGCATTCGAGAGCAACAGAAGAAAAACTTTATTATTTCTAAACTAAGTTTTAATTTAGAAATTTAAGAATAAAATTTAAACTAAAAAAATTTAAAGAATATTTTAGATCAGCGATGCGAGGAGAGCGACTAGATTACTTTGAACTTTTCAACAAGACATAACAAATTAAAAGTACGACACCGATTAATCATACAGTATGGATACTTTTTGAAACTTTTTTAAGCCACTATACTTTGCGGAAAAATCTGCTTCTTTCACAAAAATTTCCCTTTCCCTCTTTAGATCTCTTTTTCATGTGTGGCGTGCTGCAAATGCAATTTTTTATGTTCTTTTCTCGAGGAATAAACGAAAACTTGTAGGATGACAACAAGATTAGATTTCTCCCTTATCGACAAGGAGACTGGAATTTCAAGATGTTCATTTACATGACAATTCTTTATATATAATAACCATCAAGAAGAATCGCCACTTGATTTACATTTCTATTCTAACATTGTACTGATCTCTAACTAATGCTTCAAGTATCCTCATTAAAACTACAATTCACTTACTCCAAACAACGTATCTTTATATTTATCTCAATACATTTACGCTTCTCTTTGCGTTAAAAAATACTATGTAGGTATTCGTTATGGAAAACAATATCTCCATGCGAAAACTACTTGCAAACCAATTTTTTTATGATACTGACTTAATATGATTATGCATAATCATATTAAGTCAGTATCTATGCATAATCATACTATGCATAATCATATTAAGTTTACTACAGGTTTACTAATCATAGTTTGCTACAAGTTTGTGATGCTTAGCGAGAAAAAAATAGAAAAATACAAAAACACCTTCACTTTAATGAACCATAAGTTATAAGGAGATTTTTTTTTTTGACCTTGGATGAGCTAAAGATTAGATAATCCAGAAACCCCTGCTCTAAAGGCCAGGCATGGGATTTTATCAAGCCACTTCAGGCCTCCAATACAGCGGGGTGGTTTCTCTGGAGATGACATTCACCCTTACCCAGAGACATTCAAAAACCACCCATTCTCACGTTGGGATTGGAACCCATAACATGTCGGTTTGAGAGAGGATATACTAACCACTTCGACAACAACTGCAAATAAACGCAATAAACATATGCTTTAGCGAAAAATATTTCAATTTGTACTAATTCACTATGGACAACCTTTTTCAGAATTTTTAATTCTTTTTAAATGCAATCATAGCTATATAGCATATAGGCATAAATTCTGCAAGTGATTTCACGTAACCGGTTGAAATTCAAATACTAAACTCTCAACGATTCCCTCAGTCATCTGTTTTTTCCCGGCAACAAAATAGGCAAACCAGCCAGAAGAACACAAGAAATTAGTAGATATAACACAATGGCCTCAAAGTCTCAGTGCCTAAATCATGATTTCAAATTCCAAATAACAGCAACACCATCTACTGATATATATGAGTTTTCAAATCTTAAAAAAAAAAATAATAAATAAATAAATAAAAAGTGGGAAAATGTCGCCGTTACAGTTAATTTTCTAGGGAAAAAGGAAGACACAATGAAACATGGTAAGTATCAAAATAGTATTCCTATGTGGTGATACCTATTTTGGTGATAAATGAATTCACAATTCAGTATCAGTCCAATATAATGATTGCACTATTCTTCTTCTTCCTTTCGCAAAATGTGTAGCTCATTTGTCTCTACCCAGCGTTTTATCTGTTTCGTACCTGTGTTACTAATCACTTCGGCTATAATTCATTCATCATCATCATCATCAGCCATTGTCGATCTACTGCTGGATGAAGGCCTTTCCAAGATTACTCCAAGACTGTCTGTCCATGGTTCTCCTTTCCTATGTCACTCCTGCAAATCTTATGATATCATCAATCCACCGTGATTTAGGTCGGCGTCGTGGTCGTTTTTCCTCTCGTGGAATCCAATCTAGTACTTCTTTTGTCCATCGTTGATCTTGTCTTCGAGCAATACGCCCAGCCCATTCCCACTTCAGATGTTTCACTCTTCCTATGATGTCAAACACTTTGCTTTGATTTCTTATCCACGTATTTGTTTTGTGATCCAGTCTTGTGATATTCATACTTCTTTCCATACTAAATTGGATTGTTCTTAATTTTTGAATTTCCTTTACATGTTTCACAGCTATATGTCAATACAGGAAAAATACATTGGTTAAAAACTTTCTTTTCAGGCATAATGGTAGTGGGCTTTTGAATATCGAATGTAATCTTCCAAATGCTTTCCACCCAAGCATCTCGTTTCTTTGAATTTCGTCAGTGATATGTTGTTCCATTGATATCTGTTGTCCTAAGTATATGTAACGATCTACGGTACTTGTTTAATTTCATCATTTATTGATTTTTATTATTTCTGGTTGGACCCAAGTTATGTTCAAGCTATTAAACATAACTTGGATCTTCTTTAGATTTATCTTTAGTCCAGCTCTTTTGCTAGCAATTTGGAGTTCTTGGACATGAGTCTTGTAATTCATGAGCGGTTGAAGTAAAGATAACAATGTCATATGAAAAGCGTAAATGGCTTAAATATCTTCCATTTATCTTCAGACTTTTCCTTTCCCAATCAAGAAGTTTGAATATTTCTTCTGGGCACGCTGTGAATAATTTCGGAGATATTGTGTCATCCTATCTTATACCCCTTTGTATTTCCACAGCAGAGATTTTTTCCACTGAAATGAATTGCTGCTGTGGCATTGGTATATGCTAATTTGATGGTCCTGACGTATGCCTCTTCCACTTGTTGGTTTCGTAATGCTTTAAGTATTGCACAAGTTTTTACTGAATCAAAGGCTTTCTCATAATCAATAAAACCAGGACATAATGGTAACTGATCTTCATGGCACATGATCTGGTTACCCGGAGATTCTTAGCACCCTCTGCATCCATGTTTAACTGTCTGCTGCCGCAGGCAATAACAATCTGGCCTCCAGGAAATGAGGGCCATTTTATTTCTGTTTGCTTTATCTTGGAAGATTAAGCCATAAATTCACCACGCTGGTCCACTGAGGGTTGATGAATGGCAATATTTTCACATGGGATCGCCAGTCCCAAAACTACTGGTCCATGGCTCTTTATTCAATATATTCAGAGCTGCCCATCTAACGGATGGTGGTCAGGGTTTCCCCCCATACGCCACCTAGGGAACGTGCTCAGTAGCCAGTAGGAGGTCCGAGTATAATTTATTATCTACCCTATATATATAAATGATAAGCCTTTTTATGTAACGTTTTTGTGTCACGTTTTTTGTCAAGTTATTTGAAACGTTTTGAAACTCAGGAGTTACCCTGAGTGTCGAGTCTTCAAAATTCGAGTCATCAGAAGTCAAGGAGAACCGGCTTACCGGTTTGGAAAAGGGGGGGAGGAGCCAGGGGGAGGAGCCCCCTAGTTAAATATAATTTAATATATTTCATTCATTATTAATTATATTAAATATTTATATTACATTAAATATCATTATATTACATTAAATATTATTATATTACCTTAAATAGTATTAAATATTCATTATAAAATATGAATTTTGATAAAATGTGTGTGTGTGTGTGTGTGTGTTATATCTATCAAAGTAGAGTAACTGAGTTTTGGAGAGAAATTATGGAAACCAATGTCTCTTCTGATTTTTATCTATGCATCTCAACAATAGACGAGTTTCTCATTTGAAATAACTATAGAAGTATAGAGAAGACTCGCTACTGGAGTTTTTGATTTCCTTAACTAATTTTTGTTTAACGACATCAGCAATAACGGACATAAATTCTTTACATTATCCTTACATTTCATGTCATGGTTCTTTCTAATCTATTTTGATTATTATTTCTTTTATGTATATAGGGAACGGTATTTCAGATAGGGAACACCCCTGTCTACTGCTAGGTTTAGATAGCTAGCACAGATAGCGAGCGAGAGAAAGAGAGAGAGAGAGAGAGAAATAGTTCAGTGAAAGGGAAAGATAGCCGAGAGTAAATCAGATTTCTATTTCATTATAATCATATATGTGTGTAATAGTTATTAGAATATTATTTGGTATTTGTATTTCCTTAATGTTAAATATATCGTTTCTTTTAATCTTATCGAAGGCTATTTTATTCTTTTTTTTTCAAATCTACAAATGTTTCTAGAATGCACTCTCTTCTTTTTTTATATTATTAAGTTTAGAACAGAAAGGGATGGTTTATACATGAATGTCATTTTCTAAAACCGTTCTATGCTTTTAGAATAACATCTGGATATTTTGTTTCTTATTTAACATTATACTATGTATACACTTTCAATGGAATTTTAGAATGCTAATTGGATGGAACATGTAAAAGAACGATACATAAAAAATTCCCAAACAAGTAATACAATATAAGCCATCTGAGGGGGAAGGACTCCCAGGTCGTACTTGAAAGAGATTTAGTAGCATCTGAGGATGGAATAGGCCATATTAGGAGTGAATCCTTGAAACAAATAATAATGATGGCGACTGTACATTATTAGCCTGCTTTTCATGATGACTATTGGTGATCTTAGTGTATCGTTTTAATATTAGGTTTACTTTAGAGAACTTATTTATTTTGTTAAGTATTTCTAAATCTTCACTGTTACTTATTTTATATACTGAAATAATTAAAATTATTAACTTGTTCAATTTATTTGATATCTGTATTTTATTCAGATGGTCATTTTTCTTTTGAATGACATGATTTCAGCTTATTCTTGAGAAACCGACATATTGCAATTTTTATTATTAAATTTAATTTATATATAATTTTTTACAAATTATCTTCCGTTGTTTCAGATATCGCCGGCCTGACTGGCCGCGTAATCAGCCTATCCGCTCTCCAACCAACCAACTGGCTGAGGATTCGAACCCTGCCGTGGGCGTTGATGATGATCTTTAGATGGAAAATGAAATTTCATCGTTTGATGTAACACCACCTCCTAGCAAGGCCGATCCGAGAATATCTGATGTCCCTAGGCAAAGAAAATTTAGGCGCCCCTATACAATGTCTCTATATATTTTTTCCCCGAACTATGTAACAAAATCTGGTGCCCCGAAGACTAACGCCCCTAGGCGATTGCCTAGGTTCGCCTAATGATAAAATCGGCCCTGCCTCCTAGCTTACTGGAGGCCTGAAGCGGCTTGAAAAAGTTCCATTTGGTCTCTAGAGTAGGGTTTCCGGACCAATTAATAAAAAAACAGACAAAATAATTACAAAATGTAATTTTAAAAATGCAAATTAAATCCTTAAGTTGTCCCCGGTACTAAGATTTACAGCCTTTCGTGAATATGAGTTATATATACAGGGTGTTCGGGATAAATTTGACATATTTATAATTAATTATATTTTTCCGTAAGTTACATGTATTAACACACACTTCTCTTCATTTAAAAGTTTGGACCCTTCTTCATTCATATACAAGATGTCAGAAAGGATGGATAGCTGTATATATATATATATATATATTATATGTAGAAAGTTTTTAACTTGGGTATATTATGTATTCAAGATACCAAGTAATTTTATATAAACTTGGTTTTTAATTCTATTTTCCAAGCAAGCAAACAGACAAGTATGTCAAGTTTGCGCCTGCACGTAGTGCAAGTCTAGGCAACTCGTGGTAAAGGTAGATTAAGCTCTGATCACTTTCCTTAGTATTTTTCCCTTAATGTAAAGCACATCCCCTTGCGGAGATGTATGATGCTATGCATTAAAGGCAATGGTCACTATCCAGACCGGTTTCGACCTTTATTGAGGTCTCATCAGTGGGAGCCAGACCAAAAAAATGCCAACTTATGCCAAATATATATTATTTTTGTCCGTAAATTGCGTTTGTTCTCCTAACCAGTTTGTTAGTTGAGGACTGAAAAACTCAAGTTTCAAGGGAGCAAAACCCTAGCACTTCCTTCCCCTATGAGACCAGCTAACTCATTGAAAATCATCGAAAAAAGTTCACTTTCTCGATGGGATTCGAACTCAGGTCGTTCACAAACAAACAGCTTCGTAGAAATCGACTGAACCTACGTAGGCTCTATAATAATAATAACAATAACAGAGACGCGTTTCGTAATTGTCAAGCTTCAATTCATTTCATGATTCGAAATGAATGGTAAAATTCAAGCTAATATCAGTAATTCTGCATTGGTTGGATGGAATTTAAACGAAATTTGGCATTTCGGCTCTCTTAAAATCTGTCGAAACGTTTCAATTTCGATTTCAATCGACTATTTGTAGGGCAAAGTTAAGCAAAACAAAATTATATGTTTCACGAGTATCAAAAACCAGTCTCCCTGTCATGAACGCGATATGAACCCCCAATCATGGGATCTTTAGAAAAGTACATCGACTCTATAGAGTCGATGTTCTTTTCTAAAGTAAGTCTTGAATAACGTAAGATTATGACAGATTTTGCGAAAGCTAGAGAAGCATCGACAATCGTAAATTCAAATGGTAACGGGTTCACGCTGTACTGTAAACAAAAATCAAAATCAACTTGATATCACGATGCATATTTTGGGCAAATGGGTACGCTGCTGATTAATATTTTCTATCGTTAAACGTGTCCTTGGTTTAAGACTGTTTTATGAAACGGGTTTTTTATAATTGCAAAATGATATTAAATTGAACAGTCTTCCCCCCCCCTTGTAATAATTTTACCATTTTATGGTAAAATTAAGTAAAACAAAATGTCTACAGTAGAAACAAAAAACCACTCTAGGTTCAATTGCAGTGATAATAATGGTGTCACTACTATATAATGCTTTTAAGAAAAGAGTCTTTTCGTGACTCTCCTTAATCAATTCTTTACTTGTTCTTAAAGCATTCTGTAAAAGTATTTGTAGCCGTGCATTTTTGACCATTTCTCACGATGGCGCCATTGATTCATGCTGCTTTGCCACATCCTGGCCTTGCGTCAGCAAGAAACAAATGGAACTGATTTTCCATTTGTGAGTCCTTAGCTGCTATATCGCATTCGTGAGCCGTAACCCTTAGGAGGTGAGGATCATTGCACATTCTGATATGCTCCTTTGTAGATCTGGTAGAAACATTATTTGACCTATTGTAGCTCTTTTTTTTTCTTTTTTCTTTTTTTGTTAGACTGTACAGTTCTTGTAGCACTCCTTTGGCCTTTTACCTTGATGAGCTTCTTTCCTCTCTCCCCATGGCTACAGTTGATTGGATATTTTAATTGCTGGTCCATTTCAGATAAATTCGAAACACTAGCAGCGCCGCAGTTCCTGTCATAATTAATCCAGCACTTCTGCTTCTTACTATCACAGATAGCTCAAAGTGAACTTGAGTTAGCATTGCTAGCCCATTATTATTCTGAATTACCCGTTCCTCTGTACTAGCTGCCTTTATACAATCTGGAATGTGAAGCGAATCCGTGAGTGGGGATTCTGCATATGACTGAGGTGAGCGTGCATGCTAAGCAGGCTATTCTCTCTCTCTCTCTCTCTCTCTGTGTGTGTGTGTGTGTGTGTGTGTGTGTGTGTGTGCGTGCGTGCGTGTGCGTGCAGGCACGAGAGCTCGCAATTTATGATGCTAATAAATTATATTTCACAAGAAATTATATCGTTTTTATCCTTTATCCAAGGGTTAGTAAACAAAACTTTGCCGTAACTTCAAAACAAGGCTACTTGTATATGAAAACAGATGAGTCTATATCAATTTACTCTTATATCTCATAACACACAACACATTTCCTTCAGATATATATACTGCTGGAAATTATACGAAGGATCACAATCCAAACAGGTTATGACCCTCTGGTAGGAGCTAGAACTGTGCAGAAACTGAGAGAAAAATCAATGGCATATTTAAAAAGTCATATTTCCATATAAAAGTTTGGAAAATGGTGTATCACCAACTATACTATAAAAGCATTCTAGATGAGGAACAGCTGGAGCAAGTTTTCTGGCGGTTTGATAATTGGAGTAAGTGCTCTGCATTAAGGGATGCTAGAGTAATTTGATGTGAAGTCATTTGCCTCTATATCGTAGCCTATCCTTGAAGATATTTCACATGCAACTTTGGTCACTGAGGCACCAGAACCAAAAGTGCACTGATAGAGCGACGCAGTGAACAGAGATTTTCGAACTGATCGCTCTAAGGCATGTTATTATTCTGCATTACCCGTTCCTCTGTACTAGCTGCCTTTATACAATCTAGAATTATATTATATAATCTTTCTACAATCTAGAAAAATTAGAACATCACTGGCGAATAACACACGCCATTGTTCGAGAGATTAGAAATGCTTGCTGGTAAAGTCTGCGGGAAGCGGAACAACTTCTGCATATTCCTGGTGGATGTTGGCATTGCACGGATTGTATACGCGACGATTCATATTCGGAATGCCCAAACGTTTCAAAGTATGAAACTCCTGCAACTACTATTACACGTAGAGAAACTAGCAGCAGAGACTGATATTCCCACGTGATGCTACGCATAATGGACATCTTGGGGATAATGGGCAACGATCGCTGCAAGGTAAGTCCCATAGCTTATCTCACAGGTGCAGAAGTAGAACTTGCACTCTAACGAGCAATGACCTAGGGCAGTGGTGTTCAACCTTTTTTTACTACGCGAGCTACTTTTCTATAAAAAGTTATTCGGCGATCTACTCTCTTATATAGATCACGTTCCCCCAACCTGATATCTGATTACGCACAAATAAATAACTAAAAATAAACAACTAAAAAAATACACAATTAAAAACTTTATTTCTGTATTTAAAAAATTATTTATCACTTATAATTATTTTAATACAGCAAATATTTTAATACAACAAAAAAAAAATATATTGGAATAAAATATTTATTTCTCTATTTTGGAAAACCAAAGTTAGAAAAAACAACAGACTGATTACAAACTCACAAGTTACAGGAAATGCTGGTTGAAAAAAAAAAAAAAGAAAAAAGTTAATGTGAAATTTGGCATTGTTTGGACCTCGCGATATTTTCATAGTCAAGTTGATATGAAGAATTGGCCAATCGCAGACAATCATCCAAATGATCATTTGTAATTTGGTTTCTTAATTGATTTTTTATGAAGGTCATATTCGAAAAAGCGGATTCTGACTAGTACATCGATCCGAAACACGACAGAATTTTTCGCGCAATATCAGTTAATATTGAAAATTTTTCATGTGCATACTTCCAAATGACTTCATTGTTTATTTATTTTAAATGTAAACTATTCTGAAATGTTTATTATCTCAAGTTCTACTTCAGCTTGGTTTATATGAAATAGCCCACTAATTTTATTTGAAATTTCTGTGATGTTCAAGTTTTCTTCAAATGGATTATTGATAAAAGATACAATCATTTCAGTTTTATTAAAATCTTTAAATCTTGAATTTATTTCTTCCCCAACTAATTCTATTTCGCGAATAAATTCTTTTAAATCATCGAAGCATTTCTTGATTTTGTTAAAAAAATTATAATAAATATGGGAGATGTTTAAATTCGCGGTCATTTATATTTTTCTTTAATAAAAGTAAGTATTGTTGGAAAGTTTTTTTTGAACTTAACATGTCAATTAAATTTTTATCTCTACCTTGTAACTCTAAATTTAAATTGCTTAATTTCGTACAGAAATCTATTAAAAATGATAAGTGTAACAACCATCTGTTATCAAGAAAATTTTTCATATCGTTAATTAATACAAGAAATCTTTCTAAAAATTGACTTCTGGTGAGCCAGCTAACATTATTGTACAACAGAAGTTCCCTATCATCATCTGTCTGTAATTTAAATAACCGCCGTTGCAGGGCTTTTCCTCGAACAGAATTTACAATTTTAAATGTAATATCCAAAACATCTTTTGTGTTTAATCTTTTTCTACACAGTATTTGTTGGTGAATAATACAGTGGATCGTTAAAAAATCTGATTATTTGTCATCGTTTTTACATAATGAAATGAAGCCTGATTCATTACCTATCATTGCAGGAGCACCATCAGTAGCAATAGACTCAAGTTTAAAAATGGGAAGTTTGTGTTGTTTCACAAATTCATCAAATGCCGAAAAAATGTCTTCTCCTTAGTCCTTCCCAATAATGGTATAATTTTCAAAAGTTCTTCTTTACTTGAATAATCTTGAAATACCATGCGAATAAATACCATTAACTGAGAAATATCAGTGACGTCGTTTGATTCATCAAATTGTAATGAAAACGCAACACACTGGTGAATGTCTGACATTAACCTGGCCTGGAAACTTTTTCTCCGGCAATTGGAACTCTTCCTTTCGGCAATTTGAAACCTTGTCTGCGGCCTAGAGGTAGTCTCTCTCTAGCAACGTGTCGAACCGAAAAGCTCCTTTCTGGAAGCGGGAAACTCCTCTCTCAAGCAACGTGGATTCTGACAGCGACTCTGGACCGGGCGGGCTCCTCTCTGACAGCAATTCTGGAACCGGGACCCCTTCTGCTTGCTTCAGTCCCTTTTTATTAGGCCTCCTCTGAGACCTCGCATGAAGTTTGGCAACCCCAAAGAATCAGTATGACTCTTTCATCTTAAGTTTCAAGTTCGGCACGCCTTTTGTTCTCCTCCGCTTTCTTTTGATTGTAAGTTGCCGGCCATCGGAATGTTGTTTGAACGCTTTCTGACTGACTTCGGAGATGTTTACGCTTAGAGCCTGCAAGCCTTTCTCATACATACAAGTTTCAGTAACAATCTTTCTAATGTCGCCATGTAGCTTCGGCAACAAAACATTGCCTTTTTTTTTAACACTCTAACATATTCTTATTAAAGCAGTATATACAGTTAGCTTCAAAAGAGTTATTTACAAAAACATCTAATACAAACTGTACCGATACAAACGAAGTTTATTTTTTACAATATTCAAATGGGACTTAACCTAAGTAAAAAATCGATGTAATGTGCTTTGGAATATTTAATATTTAAGCTACAATCGAGTTTTTACACTTTGCTTATAATCGCATTCACTTGGCTTGCTGTTTAACTTCCGCTGATCCAAATTAATTCATTTACCCGGACTTATAAGAAAATGACTGATTTGACAATTTTAATGAAAAATAAACAATAACAATACACTTAGACCGAATTATAAATAATACAAAATAATGATAAATAAAATATTATGGTTTCAGTTTTAATTAAATTTATAAGTAAGAAGGAATACACAAGAGATCGACCAAAAATCGCTCCGTGATCAACCGGTCGATCGCGATCGACGGGTTGAACACCCCCTGACCTAGGGTATGCTCGAGAGGGTGATGTACTGAAGGCTGTTGCACTTTAATATAGCCATGGACGAAACGTGATCTTCTTCATTTCCAGAGTTTCTTCTATCTCCTTAAATTTTTGTGCTTTCATTGTAATAATCTTCTATGGATCGAACAACCTCTCCTGTGTGTAATTACCATAAAATAATAATAATAATAATAATAACGACAACAACAACAACAAAGTATACAACTGTGAGCAATGTGAATCAATATTTTACGAAAAATGAATTTTTCGACCTCAGCTAGCCTCAGCTTCGGAATTTGTGACAAACTGATATTTGTGACAATCAAAGTACAAACCTAATCAAATACAAATTACAGAAAATAAAATTTTTGGAAATCTCACTGTAAAGAGAGGTACCGTTTTTCTCATTAATTATACTGCTTTATATCTACAAAGTAAATGAAGTAACAATTAATGAAAGACAATAATACATATGTGCTGAAATGTAATAGTGATCTAACGTTAAACTCATTTAAGTTACTGAGAGATCTAAACCACAACGAGTTACTTGTTTCCGATGCAGACCACAATGACAGCTAACCGATATAGAAAGAAATAATTCAGTTTCCTAGCTCAGATCCTAGTTTTCCTTTCAAAGGAAAACTAGTCTTATTTTAATTTTTTTTTCGACTTTGGGAAACGTTGAAACATTATATCAACAGAACATGCAATTGTTTAGATAGTAAATGATTTTCGTTCTACGATATGATACAAGCTTTCTTGTTAGACATATGAAATGACAAGGGGAGGCCTATATTTGGTATAGTGAGTAGGATCGTCATAAAAGAAAACTTGTCATTTCAGGTAAACAAACCTTCCTAATCTCTCTCTCTCTCTCTCTCTCTCTTCGTAGAGAGCAAGAATCAAGTTTTAAGTGTTTTTAAGCTGTCTACTGCTCATCTTTATAGGCACATGATGATGAGTGACAAGAAAATTTACCAATTTAGACAATCCAAACGAGACAAAACAAGAGGGGAAAAATCAAACTAAAAAGATAATCAAAACAAAATACACTGATGTTTAATGTTTGTTTTTTCAGAATATTTTTGTTATATTTAATGCACATTTTTAATTTTCCACGAGTTAATATAACATAAAACGAGAAACAGTGTATTTGAAATAGCGTGTTTCCAGAAAAGAAGCCGATGAAAAGACAATTTATTATTATGTGTTTAAAGCTAAACCTGTCTAAACATTTAAAGAAAACTCCCATTTCTATAATTGGGAGTTTAAACCTTTCTTAATCAAAATGTCAATAAATTCGAAGTTTTACTTCAGAAATGAATTAATCAATTAAATTTAGCTGAACTAATTCATTACAAACACCAACAAACATTTGTAGCAGGCAAATAAAAGAGAGAGAGGAATGACTTTCATATATATATATATATATAGAGAGAGAGAGAGAGAGAGAGATTTGTTCTTTTTTATGCAGATTTGTTCAGTTAATTACCATCTCTGCAATTCATTTATGTCTATTTGTTTACAATATCATGAGTGTAGATTTAAGACATTTCTGACGCACTGTTCAAATTATATTCAAAAATGTATAGCTTATAATCACGCTACTATCAACATAAACGAATCGAGTAATGAAAGCCTGAACTATGGACCATCATATTTCGACATTAAAAAAATTATAAAAATAATAAATAAAGCATTAAAATATATCATCCATGGCTGCCATGCATTAGCAACAATTATACGGCCATCTGTGGATATAATAAAACTATGACGTAGTAATGGTGGGGACTTACTTGCTCAGATCTCCGACCTTGTAACCTTTTCGCAGATTGTTAGTGTTACCTCCCGCACTTCTATCTCCCAGCACTTGGTGCCCAATGTGAGCTACTTGCAACCAGTCCATGCAGTCAGCAGAGGATGTGAGACCAAGTTCAGTATTGCTGTTCTGTGTTGACAATCCACTCGTCGCTCACTGATGGAATGGATGCCGAATACACATACACATACGCACACACGGAGATAGCGAGAAAGAGAGAGAGAGAGAGAGAGAGAGAGACAGACAGAAAGATAAGAGGAGAAAACAGACCTATCACTGCCTCTGCGGTGATGCTAGCATTATACGACTGCGGATGAACTCAGCAAAATCTACCTGCTCCGCCCTTCACCGCACTCTACTTTGCTAACAGGAAGGATGAAAGAGGAAGAAATTATTGAATCACCACCTTCGCTAGATGATTTAAGTCACAATTTGTACGTTTATCATATGCGCTTAACGGTTAGACAGGTGTCGCCTCAAGGACAAACGGATGCTGCAGCTGGTGGTAGGATAGAAACCTACATTTGGTCAATCGATAGAACACATCTCCGTCAACTCCTCTTCAACCTTCTCACCTACCCCGTCGCAACAGTATGCCTGCACTGCAGCCTTTGTTTGGACACCCACGCAGCTCGCACCCAGCAAAACATGCTCTGGCGCTACTTGTCGTAGGAACGTGTTTACGGAGGTAAAGACCAGGAGGAGGAGGAGGCGGAGTTATGAATTCATTTTATGAGCGTGAATGAGGCCAGCGCCCAGTAAAAGTAATGAGAGAATTTTGTTAAATAGTTGCATTCCAAAAATTTTGATTTCAGAAACATTTTTGGACTAAAGTAATCGAATCCTAGGAAATACCAGTCACCGACTTATTTCCTTCAAATAGTATTCGATGTGATTTTCTTTTAATTTCATCATTTTTGAGTATATATAAAGCTCTGTTTTTTAAGGTTTCGATTATACATAATTTAAGTTGAGGGTGATGGAATCTGCTTGCCTGTGGATACCTAACTGCCCATGTGGGTTTGTTTCTTATAAACGTGCAATGATAATCCTGCAGCGATGTTTTTGCTGATACGGATGTCTAGGATTACTAATTTTCCGTCCTTTAATACTTCTAATCTGAATTTGATATTCGGATGGCAGTTATTCAGGAAATACACAAAAACTTTCACGGTCTTTGTGGGTATGTTTCCAAATAATAACGAAATCACGACATATCTCCACCAGACATGTGGTTTTAAGGTCGCCTGTGCTGTAGCTACTTCCCCAAATTTTTCCATGTATAAATTGGCGAAAGCAGGCGAAATCCTATTTAATCAGTGCCTGCCTACAAATGGCTAATCAATAAAGATACTAAAAACTTTTATTTCCCGATGAACCATCCGGTAATAACACGGAAATTAATTACAGATGCACTGTATTCTTATCATACGTTGGCAACACACCAAGAAAAATAGCACAAGTATTAAATCAGTGGACATCACAACAGTCTTCAAACAAACCAGTTCACGCCTTACAGTTTTCTGCGTTCCCTTAAAATAAAAAGTTCATTTTATAAACATCCTGGAGTATATACAAGAATCCGTGTTCTTGTGAAAAGGTGTACGTAAGTCAAACTGGAAGAAGTTTCGAAATTCGTAAAAAAATAAATAAATAAATAACAATAAATTAAAAAAATGTAAGCGATGCTGAAAAGAAAACAGAAGGGAAGAAAAAAGCGGACTCTCAGCGCACATCATCATAGAACACTGCACGGTAAATTGACAAGCATCCTCCATGCCTTACTTAGAAGAGAATTACTTCGACAGATTGTTCAGGGAGTTTTTCGAGGTCATTCGCTCAAAAGGCACACAAAATAGAAACCAAGAACTGATCCTTCACGAATTCATTAATTAATATGTTCAACATTCAAGACCTCTCTAATGCAAACATTCACATCCAGAGTTTACACAACGATGTAGCGACTGCGCATAATATGCCTAATGATACACGTGAAAAAACATCATTCCAGTCTTTTTTTTCAATTTATAGAAATAGGGAAACGCTTGATTTTTTTTATGTTAAATAACTACCTGAAGATGATGTCAGCCATATAGAGAGCGAAACATACCGAAGATATACATCTAGTGTTAATAATAATAATAATAATAATAATAATAATAATAATAATAATAAAAGTCTACGAGTTAAAACCTGGTTATTTATTAAGTTAATGTAAATCTACTCGCAGTAGATTACCTAAAAACAAAGAATATAACTGTGCATCACTTCACTGTCTTTTCGTTTTAGCTTTTTAGCGATTTTGTTTCATACGCAAACAAAACCTACGCATCGATGGTGAGCTCTCGCTGAACTGATTTTTTATAAGTATACAGGTGTTGTATAAATATCGCTTGTAAGGTTGGAGAAGTGAGTGATCTTTGCCACCCCCCCCTTTTCTCCTCTTTTCTAACAGTCTACTTGAGACTCCATCCTGATGTGTCATGAATTCTACAACAACATAAAAATTCAACAACTGCACACTCTTTTACATGCTTCGAAAAACTTTGATGACAGATTTTATCGTCTTTTGCATTTACACAGCATATTGAAGTGACTTGTAACTAACCCATGTGAAGACTCCAGAGCAGATTTCTTGGATTATTCAATCTTTAGAGAACATATGTAAAAAAAAAAAAAAAATCTTCATCAAAAGGGGTAGACTTTTTTTCTGAAGATTAATGGACAGTCGATCTACACTCTTAGCTCTAAGAGTTGGCCCATGACTATCAATGATCCAAAAGTATTCTAAAAGGAGAGTATGGCAGACTGCTGCAGCCATAACTGTATTCCTAGTACTAATATATGGACCGAGTGGCCACTTTATTAGGAACACTTCCCCATTTTCCTAAATGAGGAGATGCTCCTAATAAAGTGGATGTGCGCGTGTTTAGTCAATCGTCTCTGGACCCTTTCCAATATATCTTCATCTTTTTGAAAACCAGGTGATCAAATCTATGTAAAGTAATTCATGTGACCTGATCAAAGCCTTATACAATGGATCCATAACATCCCTACTTCTACAAGTCAGTGTTCTTCACATCACTGCCATAATTCGTTGTGCTGTCTTCACGTCTAGCAATGTATCACTGCAATTTCCACCTTTTCTTACAAGATATTCCCACCAACTGTATACTCTGCATCTCATCACTGTTTCGCACAATTTTAAACGTTATACTTCGCAACACTGAGCTGCTAACCCCAACCACTTGCCCATTTAGCCAGCGCATTCAAGTCCTCTTGCAAACCCAGATCTAGGCTCCACTATTCATAGTTCTCCCCAACTTTGCATCATCTGTAAACAACTACATATCATCATTCTAACTCCTCTCGATATCATAAGCATACAAGTTAAACAGCAACGGCCCAAAATATCCTCTTGAGGTACACCATTAGTAAATTTCATGTTCTGGGATTTCGCTCCTCCATACACAACTTGCTGATACCTATCCTATCAGAAAGCTAATCTACTATCTAACCCAACCTTTCCAGTTTAATTACCATCTTGTCATGTGACAATCTATCAAAGACCTTTGCAAAATTTAAATATGCTTGTTTGCATCATCTTTATCCTATGCACTGGTCATTTTGTTATAATACCTAAGTCGATTACTAAAACACGATTTTCCTTTGGTAAAACCATGCTAACCATCAAAGAGAATGCTGCTGTATCCAACCCTGAATCTTGGTCCTAATGTTTCTAATCCTTTAATCAAAACTCCAAAGAAACAGATTGGCCTATAATTTGAAGCTTTAGTCTCATCACCTTCTTAATGAAGCAGAACGAATTTACTTTCTTTCCACTCTTTGTAAACTTGGTCCAGTGTAAGACTCGTGTTGAAAAGATGTGGTGCTATATATCATCAAGCCTTACAGTCTTAACTCTTAAATATGATAAAATAACACTTACAACTCAAATTACACAAGAGAAACGATTTCACTTTTACATGAGTGATTCTGTGAAGACAAACCTCTATTTTCAAGATACGAACAATTCGTATTTCAAACATCACACCGCCTAATAAATTGAAACCCAAAGTTCAGTTCAAGTCACGAACACAGAACCCCACGCTTACGAATATTTTAAGTAGCTTGAAGTTCACTGATATTTAATGATGCACAACAGAAAATGTTCCGTCAGGTAATTTCCCTAACATATTCCACACGTTAATAGAGTGCGAGTATTTCGGAATTAATAATAACAATAATAATAATAATATATTTTTTTTATTTATTTATTTTATTTTTTATTATTGATTGCTAAAATATTTATACATACAATAAACATCTTGTGTGACATTGCATCTTATAATTTTACAGAGTTCAGCACTAAGTGCTGCAATTCCTACATTGGATTTCAATTAAAATTTTTAATATTTTTATATTATGTATTTATATTATGCCTTTATATTATGTATTTATATTATGCCTTTATATTATGTATTTACAACATATGTTCTTCTAATATTAACAATGAAGATTATACAGAATTTTTGTATTTTTTTTATTTTATTTTTATTTTATGATGTTTTTTTAAGTTTGAGAAAGAGAAAGAATGATTATACATACAAATTTCTGCATTTGCTTATAAGGATTACTTGTAGATGAGTGTGGCAAGTTAATCCCACCTACTTCGAAGCTTGGGTTAGCTTTTATGAAGAGAGTGGGATTTAGCCTTCACTATTTGTGTTGTTGCTACTGTTTATGTATGGGATGTAGGCATTGGATGCTAGTGACTTGTGATGTGTATATTAGTGTTAATGGTTTCTTAACTTTGTTGGTATATTTTCCAGAGTTCGTTTTTTAATGTTCTGTAGTTATCTACGTGTTTTAACTTTCTTGGTAAGTTGTTGAGTTGCGTGGTTATCTGATGTGATCTCACAAAAGCACCGTATGAGTTGTTGAAGGGTGTGGGGATGTAGAGAGTTGTCGTAGGTCGTGTTATACGATATGTGTCTCTATTGTTTCGATAAGTGATGTTGAAGTAATTACTTGTTAATGCCATGTAGTGTTTCAGGTTTTTAATGCTCAGAATTCTGTGTATCCATGTGCGTGTTGGATATTGGTTGTTGCGTGTAAGGTGTCCAGATCACTGTTGACACGATTTTCCTGTGTAGTGTTTCTAATTTTGTTCGGTGGCTGTTTGATGTATTTGTATAGACTGTTATTCCGTATCTGAGTAGGGATTCGCAGATACCGTGATATAGGAGTTTTTTTATGTTGGGTGGAATAATGTCTTTAACTTGGAAGAGTTTTGCTGCGATGATCCGGAGTTTGGTGTGTAGGTATTCTATATGTTTTGTCCATTTAAGGTGGGAATCTATATAGAGACCGAGGTATTTTGCGTGTCAGGTTTGATTTCGGAACACTGGCAGGTATTTTTGTTGTTAATGCAGCGGTATGTGTGACAATGTATCGATAGTGATGCGGGGCGTATGATTCTTGGGTTGTGTATTATCAACATCTGTGTTTTGGTGCCGTTGATTAGAATTGCGTTTTGGTGGAAGTATGTTGTGATTTCGTTTAGGTCTTGTTGTGCTTTGCAGAGCTGTGTTAATGTCTGTGTGGATTGCTAGTAGTGCAGTGTCATCTGCGTATTGAAATATTTGACTTCTTATGGATATGTTATGAACATCGTTAATGTATATGTTGAATAGAGTGGGTGATAATATGGCACCTTGAGGTACACCGTGTTTTACTTGTATACTCCGACTGTGACATGTACCTATTTTTGTTACTTGGGTTCTGTTTGAGAGGTGGTTCTTGAACCATGTATGCAGTGTTCCTCTTATACCTATTGAGTATAGTTTGGTGAGCAGTATGTCATGTTCAAGTGTGTCAAATGCTTTGGTTAGGTCCAGCAGTATAAGGACGGCGTACTTGTTTTTGTCGAGAGCTTTGTTTATTGTGTCGGCGATGTCTTCTAATAAAGTAATGGTGCTTTTTGTTTTCTGAAAGCCGTATTGGTTTTGTGAGATGATGTTGTACTTCTGTAAATAGTTCTGTAGTCTGGTGTGTGTTATTTTTTCTAGAATTTTTGAGATGACTGGTAGTGTAGCTATTGGTCTGTAGTTCTGAGTATCGTTTCTTTTGCTGTGTTTGTATATTGGCGTAATTACTGCAGTTTTTAGTTGTTGTGGAATAATGCCTGTGTCGAATATTATGTTCACGAGTTTCAAAAGTATTGGATTTATTTGTTCAAAGTGTGTTATAAGGTCTGTGAGTCTTATTTTGTCTATTCCTGGAGTGGTCTTTGGTTTCAGTTTTAGGAGTGCTTCTTTCAGTTCCTGTTTTGTTATGGGTGGAAAATACATCGTTTGTTGTTGACTTTGTGTTGGTAGTTTTTTGTTGGTAGGTTGTCTTTTTTGAGTTGTGTGATGTTGTGAGTTGAATAATAATAATAATAATAATAATAATAATAATAATAATAATAATAATAATAATAATACACAGAACGGCAAAGTTTACTCGCAGTACATGTTCAGTTCGGTCTACACTCGTGTAAAAATGAAATATCGTCGTCGAAGAAATGGAATGCTGTTTAACCATTTAGATTCAGAATCATAGCAGAGAACATAAAAAAAGTCTTATTTTCTACAATTTAAAGGTGTAAACAGATAGTTGGCTTACTCCAAACAAACAAATGTACAAAGGAATAAAAAGTGAAAAAGTAATTTTTTTCAAATTAAGCATGTTTATAATAACATTCATTGCAGAAGTGGCATTTACATCCTCTGCACTTGGCTGAACAAAGAATAACCTAGGTTCGATTCTAGTCGCAACTAATGGAACTTTATCTAAGCCCTTCTTTTACTAGTTCTGGAGTTAGCCAAACTCTGATAGTGGGAAGCATGTTTTTCTCCTGGAAATCTGGGTTTTTGCGCTGTGTACTGAAGAATATTGCACATGTAATCCGCAATATTTCAGACAAATAACATATTATGTTGGGATTAGGAATCAAGAAATGGCGGCACTTGTCAATCGTCTTTTCATCGGATGGTACATATAATTTGTGATAGTCAACTATCTTTCTCATTGGCAACCAGTAAAGATAGAGCTGCTCCTCAGTCTCCAAAAGACAGATATGGCTTAAAGCCTCGGTTACTCCATATAAGGAAATTAAAGGCATTAGCTGATTTCTTTGTAAAATTAAAAAAAAAAACGAATGCCTTTTATTCCCTATGGCGACTAGGAAAGGCTCCTTTAGTCCAATCTACCTTTTGGAGTCTGAGGGACAGTTCAACTCCACCAACAGCCAGTAAGAGACAGGTGGCCAAAGAAAATTATATATTATTATTATTTTTTTATTATTATTATTATTAATAGAGACCTCCAAGGAGTTAGGGACACATCAAGGAAGGCCATATACCTGCACCAGCTGTCATACTTGTTGTGAATTCATTCACACTACTTGCATAAACATTCAAAAGCAATCCATACCAATCACCCAAAACTCTATGAGAAAAATCTAGTTTTCACTCCTTCTTGATGGCATTCAATTCTCAACTTCAAAGGATGACCTCTCGTAATTTCCACACCCACCATAAAATCAAAAATTCTATCTACTGAAATCCTATATGATCCTTTCAGAAGTTTGTAAATCTCAATCATATTGTCCTATTTCTCCTGTAATGCTAGTATCTGCAGTCTATGAATTCTCAATCTGTCTTCATAATCAGTGTTCCACAATACTGATATCATTTTATCATTTCTCTGCTTTGTACTTCCTCCATTGTATCAGAATCACCACCCACACCAGGAGACTAGTCTTGTACACAAAAAAATCAAGGTGAGGTCTTATCAAAGCCTTGTAAAGAGGCAAAATAACTTCCTTATCTTTACATATCAAGGTTTGTTTCAGCATTGCAATTCTCCTTTGAGTTGTATTCGCAATCTTTGCTATATAGTCCTTGAACTTCAACTTCTATCTACTAAAACTCCATGATCTCTAGCCTAATCAGTTTCTTCTATCATTATCCCATCAATATAATATGACAATGGATATCTCATTACACCAAAGTGCATGACCATACATTTAGTAACATTGAACTGAGAGCCATTTTCACATGCCTACAATCAAGCCTATTCAAATTATTCTGCATTCTGCGAGGACTGCATATCAGCCACACTCCTGATTACCCTGACTATCTTTGCATCATCAGCAAATAGCTGTATACCACCTGTCAAATCCTTCTCAATGTCGTAAATATACAGAATGAATATTTCTTGTAGTACACCAGTGGTTACTTTAAATCTTGAAGTGGTTACCTTAAATCTTGTATCTCCCAGACTTTTTGATATCTCTCAGTCAGCCATCCTCTTATCCATTCCAAAATTTATAATCCAATCTCACATTCTCTAATTTATGCAAGTCTTCCATGCTGCCTTCTGTCAAAAGCCTTAGCA
The DNA here is from genome assembly GCF_054136105.1 of Typopeltis vanoorti. Taxonomy (NCBI): domain Eukaryota; kingdom Metazoa; phylum Arthropoda; class Arachnida; order Uropygi; family Thelyphonidae; genus Typopeltis; species Typopeltis vanoorti. The sequence goes on along the minus strand of NC_143560.1, from coordinate 91,371,278 downwards.
AAATCCAAAAGTGTCATAGTGTCACCATTCCCCTTGTCTAACTGAGTGGTAACATTATTATAGAATGTGAGCAAGTTGAGAAAGTTTCTAAAAATGACCTTCCCTTAGTAAACATGCTGTTCGTTGCAAAGTAGAGAGAGAGATAGATTCTCTGTCAACCCATTTCTGAATGCAAGCCTAACCCATTTTTCCAAAATCTTCACCACCACTTCAGAGATACTGACAGGTCGATAGTTGGATCGTGTCTTCACCACCCTTGTTGAATTTTTTTATATGTTGCTGCCACCCAGAAGAGATTTATTTGTAAAGGTATAGCACATTCATACCATGCGGAAGCTAAGATTTTTTCCATTTTTATTAATTTTTATATAGTTTTTGTATTTTTTACAAATTTTCATTATAGTCTTGAAACCCTGCTCTAGAGAGTAAACATAGAACTTTTTTCAAGTCACTTCAGGCCTCCAATAACCGGGAACATAGTCTCATACCAGGTGATGAAATTCATCTCCCCACCTAAAGACAATCATGAATTTTAATGCCCAAATGGGATGTACACGTGAAGCCAACTAGTTTTAGGGCGAGTATGCTAACCACTCGCACAACCAATCATCACTAATTATAAATGGCATCTGGTGAAGAGAGGAAGACAAGTGATGGCTTCTCATGGTCCCTAACTCTAAGACTTAATATTATTGTCTGAAATATGTGGATGCAAAAGTCCATTTTTGAGTTGTGGGATTAAAAACCCACTTTGCCGTTACCAGAGATCAACTAACTCGGTAACTGGTCAAAGAATGGCTTTAAAAGTATCTCTTTCAGTGACTAGAACAACTTTGTACGGTCTTTCTTTGGGCTACCTAGGGCAATGGATGCAAATGCCATTTCCACAGGGTTTCATAGTTTCTATGAAATAACTACGAAAGTATTGATTATATTTTTTACAATAGTAAAAAATATAATCAATACTTTCGTAGTTATTAATACGAAAATAACTTTCTATTAGTATGTACTAATATAAACCCACCCCATATGAGCTTCATTTATTTTGATAAAGGAACTAAAAAAGGACATCATGCTTAATTAATCAAATTAAATAGAATAAATTATTTTCGAATTATTCATTTTTAGATAATTTAATGAGTTAATTTATTTCAAAACACACTAAACAACGTAACTGAATTTAACAACATACAGGGTGTTCGGGATAAATTTGACAGTTTCGTAAGGAAAAAGAAAATCTTCTTTGTATCTATTAAATTTAATGAATTGACAAAAAAAAACATTACAGGCAGAGTTAATTACAATACTATCAACAAGATTTACTCAAAATAACCACCATTAGCATCGATCACAGCTTCAATTCTGCTTCGGAACCTCGAACAAGCTGATGCTACAGTCTCCCTGGGAAGGGCCGCAAAAACTGTTTTAATTTTATCCATTAACTGGGCTTTTGTATTACTAGAAGTGCGATTGGTGTCTTTTTCAACTGCGCCCCATACAAAATAATCCATGGGGTTAAGGTCTGGGGAGTTTGGAGGCCAAACATTTGGACTGGTGAAGTCGTAGAAATTTTCAGACAACCATTTTTGACTTTTCCCAGAGGTGTGGCAAGGGGCCGAATCCTGCTGCCATACATACGGCCTACCATTGGCTACCCTTGTTATCCAGGGCTTGACTACAGTTAGCAACTCCACGAATAAAGCCCGAATTCCAATGCCAGGGTTTTTCAACACCTGTTCCTGCAGATTTGCGAGGAATTCTGCTGTACGAACGCAATCAGATCGTCTGCTAGGGATCTTTCTTCTTGCTACATCCTCGTAGTCACCATTGCAAGTCTCTAGTTCATGCCTGATTGTTTTTACTGTATTCAGGGAGCATTGGGCAGCAGTCGTAATATCCTTATTTTGATGGCGGGCACGAATCATCATGATACAAGTTATTCTCTTCCATGATTCAGGTGGGTTCCAGCTATCCATCCTTTCTGACATCTTGTATATGAATAAAGAAGGGTCCAAACTTTTAAATGAAGAGAAGTGTGTGTTAATACATGTAACTTACGGAAAAATATAATTAATTATAAATATGTCAAATTTATCCCGAACACCCTGTATCTTATGAAAAAGAATCAATTAAATTTACACATTTCCAAAACAACATTATGTTCGCAAGTTGGGGTTAGCCTGTACCTTAAAATAATCTTCCACAGAAACAGAAGTTTCACTCAATTCCCCTATGCCACATTCACAAACTCACATTCCATGCAGGTAACCTTAACCGATTCAATTGTCTCGACGCATACTATATTAACATCGTGTAACACATTGTATTCCTCTCCTCTTTGCCACTTTTCCACTCATTAAATAAAATAACACTCCATTTTGAAGTTTCCAGTAGTACGACGATAGGCTCTCACCTGGGGGCAAAAGCCTATCGTCGTTCTATTGGACAGTTCGTAACACTACAACTTATGCAGCAGAGGGTGATAAAATCAAAGGAACTTCTTTGGCAGTAAACGAACAACAGACACAGAGATAGCCTCCTTACAGATAAGACTTTCACCATTGAAGTCGTTTAACCACCTAAACGATTGGGTATATGCGCCGCACGGTCGCACAGTACATGCGATACCACCCAGCATTCAGAGCAGTCATCATCCTGCGTCAGTGATGGTTTGATTGGGGGGGGGGGGGTTAGTGACGTATCAGTGCATTAAGACACCATGCTGGAAGAACATGAGGTACGAGCCCCTGAACAACACCTGGTTTCACAGTAGGCAGTGAACCTTCCAACAGGCTAAGCCCCTGCACGCAAGGCGAGACCACACAACAGTGGCTGGAGGCGAATGTGCCTGGCCACATATGACCATCTGTTCGTGGTCGAAGCTTGAGAGAGTAGCGTGCAAGAAACGACAACACCAGCGTCGCTAGCCTGAAGATAGATTTGGAGCAAGCAGTGGCAGCGTTTCTGTTGAATGTTGTGCGTGCCACCATCGATATGTGGTCTCAAAGATTTCGGGGTGCGTGAAGGCAATATGAGTCATTTCGAACATTAAGTGCTGCTATGTGCACGTTATACATGTGGTTTGTATGTGCAGAAAGCTGTAAATATTTTACTGATAGATTAAAGGTTTATGCGCTGTTCAAGTTGTAACAGTATTTATAGCTAGACTGTGTAGCCAAGGTAAGTGATTCTTGAACAAAATAACTCAGACTTACAGGACTTAAAAATAATGCCTCCTCAGGATTAAATTTGCACGAAATAATCATACTGAAAAGCCTTGGAATATCACAAGGATTCTTTATGCCTTTACTTCACTTAATTTAAAATAAAAATAAAAATAAAAATCGCTTAAAGCCTAAAAATCCTTAGCTGGTTGACTTAGCTTTTATATCCAAGTCTCATCGTTACGTCCATATTTCACGACACTACCTGATGGACTATTCTTAGATTCTTGGGTAGAATCTGAATTGTTCTGTATCACCAGTCAAATTTTTGTTTATATGATATCTTGTTTTGACTGTGTATTAATTATGTAAATAAAATAATAATAACAACAACAACAACAACAACATCCAGTAATGAAAACAAAAGAGAAAAAAGAATTAACATATCTTAAAGACATTCTCCTAAAAATGGATACAAACTCTGTTGTTCCTAATAGTTCTAAGATTGTATCCATTTTTTTAACGGATACAATCACTCCTTAAATAAGTCATCACATATTTCAGAATATGCACAAGACTACAGAGGTTCTGTTTCTTTATCTTATATTAAAAACTTTAGATAACCGTTATATGATTGGTGGGGATATTGTGGAGGAGATGGGGATTTGGGGGGGGGGGGGGTAGAGACATGAAATTTCGTACACATTTTACTAAAATTGTGAGAAGACAGCGGATTATGGGAATGATGAGGAAAACGCTGACGTGTAGAAGTTGGGATATTTTGATTCAATTGCACAAGACTTTGATCAGGAAGCATATGGATTAAAAGCCTTAAAGTACAAGCCATTAGGGAAAAGAAAACCAGGACGTCCTCCTAAACGATTCAACGATGACTTCTAAGGCCGGAACAGGCCATGCTAGGCCTAAATCCTTGATATTCATGATGATGATACATATGGATTACTGGGCAAAGATTTGGTCGCCAGATTTGCAAAAGGATGATGAGATGTTGGAGAGGTTCCAAAGACGATTGACTAAGTTGGTTTCTGCTCTCTGGAATGTAGAATATTAAGATAGATTGAGAGAATGCAAATTGTAGAGCCTAGTGGATAGAAGGAAGAAGAGAGACATGATCAAGACGTATAAGTTGATCAGGGGTAATTACCAGATTAGCGTGGATGAGATTTTTCATAGAACAGCTGGAGACAGGGGGAGAATGAGAGGTACCTGGAAGCTGTATAAGATGAGTGTGAGCAAGGGAAGGGATGAGGAGTAAATTTTTTGCATGGAATGGTGGATGATTGGAATGCATTGCCTGATAGTGTGGTGAGTGTAGGAACAGTGAATGTATTTAAGTCGAAGTACGATTAGCTGTGCATGTGAGAGTGGGATTTCACATGATGAATCTCTCGATGAGGTCTGTCGATAATAATAATAATAACAGCAAAAATTTGAAAACAATACAACTCACAATGAAAACACTACAAAAATTGTCCATGATGTTAAAGATCGGAAACAACCTCACCAAACACTAAAACCAGTGTATATATTTTATACACTAGACGTGTATAAAATATTCTGTACAGTCAGCCATCGACTTACAACTAGGTTCGGTTCCAACGAACCCATCGTATGTCGAAGAGGTCGTAAGTCGGAAATCACTATATATATATATATACTGTATATATATATATATATATATATATATATATATATATATATATATATATATATATATATATATATATATTTATATATATATATATATATATATACATACAGTATAGTGATTTCCAACTTATTTAATATACACTATGATGATAAAAGGATTTGGACACCTAGTGGTAGTAAAAAAATACATTTTAATTACATTTCTAGTACTAATGAGACCACCTTTGACCTAAATGATAGCAACCACCCTTATTAGTATGCTTTCTACCAATTTCTGATAAGTCATAACAGGTATATTCCATTCCTCGTGCAATACTATCCCCCCCAATGCTGATGCTCACGGCAGCCACTGTAGAATGGATGTTCAATGGAGTTGAGATGTGAACTCTGAGCCAGCTAGTCCAACACTTCAACACTGTTTTGTGAAAACCAGTCTCGGACACAGTGCAGTATGGCATGGAGCACTGTCGTGGTGAAACATGCAAGAGTCACTGCTGAAATACTTCCACAGCGCCGAAAGCATGAAGTCCCGGATGTCCAAGTAGCAACCAAACGTCATGGTTTTGGGCACGTCCACCAACTGACCAAGCCCCGTCCAACTGAAGCAGCCCATACTATTACCGAACCTCCAGCAAACCTGACAGTTGGAATGATGCAATCCTGCCAAAACCGTTTCCCGGGTAAATCTTCAGATCCAAATACGACTATCAGATTGAAACATTTGGAAGCGTGATTCGGCGCTCCATGGAACCTTTACGATCCAGGAACGGTGTGAAAGACACCCGTCCAAACGTTTTGGCGTTGAAGGGGTTGATGTGTGGCTCGTTCGCAACAGCAGTTCTGCAGTGGTAACGTAAGGCAAGCAACTCTCTGCAGACAGTTCTAATGCTAGCAGATTTCCCTTCAGCATTTTCCAGACTGACTGCGGGATGCTCGAACATTACGAGACAAAGCTCGCTGATCTCGGTCAGTTAGTTGGCACAGCAGGAAAACGCCCTGGTAAGGCGTTCTCCTGCTGTTAGTAGCATCAACTTTCTATCTACGAATGACATAAGCAACGGTGGATTTTGGTATACTAAGACGGTAAGAATGTCAAGGACAGAAAGTCCACCGATGCGACACTCACTACTGATAGACTTCCACGCTGGAAGTTTATCAGTTCTGCTGAACATGCTACCTTGACATCGAGTACAGCGCAAAACATGCAGCGCATCCCACCTTTTATTACCAGACTTACACATACGAGACTTACACTCATACACTCCCTGAATATTTGCATTTGATAGGATCCGAAATTTGCATGGCACGCAACGTGTCCAAATGCTCTTGTCAAAATAGCGTATATATTACATAATTTCTGATTCAATTATCTCTTTCTTTTCCATCAATAGAAGAATCAGATTTTCGCCTAATGGCTCTTTTCACAAAAAACTTACCACTAAAAAAACTCACAAATGAAAACTTAAAGTGGATGGAGCAGTCATTAGACTTTACGACTATGTGTCCGAAGTTGAAATTAATGTAATAAGATTAACTAATACGCTTGCCACGAACAGGGGCAAACTGTCGCATGTGCTTCCATTGAAAACCAAAACTATAGGAGGAGAAGGTGGGGGGGGTGAATGTTTCAGGACACATTGAGAAGCTTATAGTTAAGGTAAATTCTGCATTTCTTATATTGAATTACTGTAGTAGTAAAAATTGCTATAGTAAGTTTTACTGTAGCAAGAAATTTCGGCATGAACAATTATATTTTATTTATTTATTAGTATTTCTAATTTTTATTTATTTATTATTTTTTTTAACGTAGGCCTATGTAGCTAAGTTTAAGCGACGTTTATTTCCACAACGCTAGGCTGCCTGAAGAAAGAACTGAGTTCAATTCTAGTTGCCTACTAGAGGAACTTTTTCTAGGCCTTTCTGACATGGAAAAGTTTTTTTTCCTCCCAGAAACTTGGGTCTTTTTGTCCCGTAAATTCAATAAAATACCACTTAAGGCACTACTTAAGACACTAACATATCGTGTTATTGTTTGGGACCACGAGATAGTGATACTTCTCTGCTGTCTCTTCACTAGATGCCAGTTAAAATTAGTGAATAGTCTTGGGCCAGCTATCTCTGATTGACAAGGATTGAACTACTCATTCAGTCACACAGAAAAAAAAGTTGGGAGATGGACAAAATACTGCTCAGAATTATATAAGGCACAGGGAAATGTTGATGTCCAAAAGAAGTTAATTGATGAATTGAGGAAAATATCACCACCAAGATGGAGAACCAGTGATAACAGATGAACTGTACTAGTCATGTAACATGGCATGGGAGGAAGGCAAACCACCAAAAGAATGGGCATGACAAAAATAAAAATGGTTATACCTGTTTTGTTGACTTTCAGAAAGCATTTGACAGCATAGATCAGAAAGTGTCATGGACTGTACCTGAATCTCATGGAGTGGACAAGAATATTATATGTCTCCAGCAAAACATCAATAACAATGCAGAGGCTGCAATGAGAAACTATGAAGAAATAGGAAGATGGTTCCAGACAACAAGAAACACGAGAAAGTTACCCCAGTATCCCCAAGCATCTTTATGACGCTTTTAGAAAGAACAATTGATGTCATAAAGGATAATATAAGGGGAATTTCAATTCAAGGTACTAAAATAAGCAATTTGAGATTTGCAGATGACAGAGTCATTATTGAAGAAGAAGAAGAAGCGGAACTAAAAAAGAACTCTGCTGAAGTTAACTGAAGAAAGAAAGAAAGAAAGAAAGAAGAGGATATTAAACATTTAAAGAAGACATTGGCTGATGAGAACGAGAAGAAGGATATTAGTAGTACAAAGAAAGAATCAAATTATTGTTATATATCATTAGATGGGGATTTGATTATTAGAAGTGTGATGACTAATAAATTCCACAAAACATGCTTTCCTGGTGGAACAATGAAGCAAATAACAGATGTGTTGCAGAAAAGGAAAGGCCGGGTGTCAAAATTAGTGGTAGTGGTGGGCACAAATGACTTAGTTTGGGGGGGGGGGGAAGAATGTTAATAGAGACTTGAGGAAGTTATCGTGGCAAATTAAAGAATAATAGTGTTTTAGGCATGTTGTCCACATATGACAATAGTGAACTGAGAAGGAGAGCAGAGATGATGAATAGTAAGATGGCTGAGTTGTGTGAGGCTTGGAGTGAATTTGAAGGAAAGTTTTTAAAATTGATGGATTGCATTTAAATTAGTTTGGTGTTGGACATTTAGAAAGGCTATTGTTTTCTGAGAAGGTACAGAGTCAAGAAGTTAATGTAGTAAATGATCCGAGTCTACTTGTGAAGCAGGATAGCACAACTAAATGGATTGTACGACAGGAGGAAGATGGATATGAGGTTGAAGATGTGGTTGCACAGCACAAGGTGATGGAATGCATAAAGATGAGAATGAGACAGGTAGGAATAGAAATCAGAGTCACGATCAGGGAAATGTGAGTGTTCAGACAAAGAGACACGTGTGGTATAGCAGCTAGAATAAAGAATACTGGTGCTGGTAGAATGGCCTCAAACACACAGCAATTGTTATGTTTAAATTATGTTTAAATTAGAAATTAAACTGGATACTCGTGCGTTCCTCACATCCTAACTAGCGAATGTGCGCTGCATGTAAAAAAGAAAGTCGGTAGGGTAAGGCTCCTCCTATACAGTGGCGCACCCAGAGGGGGGCCCTTGGTCCCCCCCAAAAGGGGAAAAAACACTAGAAAAATTTCCAAAAATCTTTTCCTAATTAAAATTCATTTTTTAATTTATGTTGTGCCGTGTCTTCTATTTCTATGCTACTTATGAATTAGCGATCATTGCAGATGCTCAGTCATAGGTCGTATGCGATGCGTAGTGTGTATTGTCAAATCGTCAACTCAAGTCAGGCCCCTCTCAAGATTAAATCCTGAGTGCGCTACTGCCCCTTTAATATGACCCCCGGACGAGCGTCCGGTTCGTTTACTGCTTCTGAAAGCTCTGCACCACACATAGCGAAAAATAGCTTGCAGTTTTTGCTAAATGTTATTAAAAGTCGCAGAATTTATTACAATATATTTAGTGAATATCCACATTTAATAAACGCTAATATTAAAGCATGTTTTTATTTTATTTTTTTCTACTCACTTTAGCGCCCCTTGAAGAAGGCTCCCCGATACGACGCATCGTCTGCTTACTGTGTTAAGCTGGTTCTGGGTAAAACAGCTGTTTGCTGTAAAAGCTACGGGTTTCAATCCCATACGAGGCATCGATGTTTGTAAACGCCTACTCTAGATGAGTTTGTATAAGTCACTGAGTTTAGGCGTCATTAAAATATGGAGTGGGCAGCGCTCTTAAACGTTTTTTTTTTTTTTTTTTTTTTTTTTTGGAAATTGCTAGAAAGCCAGCTTCTATTTGTCACCATTGCTATTAACCTGAGTGCATTTCTGAGGTGTAGCAGATGACAAGCAAACAATAAAAGATAACTGGACTATCTTGTATTCTTAATCCTAATTAGCATTTACTTGTTTGCTGTAGAGTTAAAAATCCGAATTTCTTCGAGGAAAACCCTGCTTACTGCGCCAAATATTGGTTAACTGAGAAAGAAGGGTCAGTAATCAAAATCGAACCTATTAAGTATATATCTTTCTTTGGTACACTTAGTGTCCTGAAAGCACGAAGCTACGCAGTGACTTTTTTTATTGTATTTTTTTAAATTGTTGCATCTCTGACTTTGCTGCGCCCGAGATGAGTGTAATGTCCTGTTAGGTAATGGTAACGCATGATATATTTGCTTGTTGAGCAAATATTGATTTAAAAAAATAACGCACGTTTGCAGCAGACTTTTTTTTAAAGAACCATAATGTGTTTCTAGAGTTCCTAGTCCTAATTATTTAGCTCACACAAGATCTTAGTAGGGGTTAGTCAGCAGGCATGCTGGATTTCTCCACTTTCTCTTAATAAGATAAGGGAGAAAAATCAAGAACTGATATTGTATCCATAAATTACTTTTTCTGTAAACTTGAAACCAGCTTTCAGTATTCCTGATCCAAGAAGTCAAATTGTGTTAAGACAAATATCGCGAATATCCAGAATACCGTATTCTGACTTTTGTTGTTGTTGTTGTTGTTGTTAATGTTGTTTTTGTTGTTGTTTCGTTCTTCCTTAGGTTTGATATTTCGGTTTTCATGTAAATAAATTTTGTAATGGTTGAAAAGATTTGGAATTGGAATAAACTTGCATTTCCCCACCCCTTGATAAAAGGAATAAAAATAAATATTTTCGCTAAGTCAACTGTTGGAAGATGACGCTGTCATGTAACAAATAGCAAACAAATGAAAAAAATAGAAAATAAAAAAATGGCAAACAAAGAAAAACAGTCAAGGAAAACAACAAGCAATGTTTTGGCTCCCATGAATTACTCCTACTACTACCACTACTACTACTACTACTATCACGTGACATCTCCAAGGACTCATCATGGGAGATCACTGTCCTCTACGCCTCTACTACTACTACTACTACCATCAACGCCATCTACTGCCCATCACTTATAACAGTTTTTTTTTTTTCCAGTTAAACCCTGCTACATCAGTATGAGATCGGCTAACTCACCATCAGTTGAAAAAGCCCAATAAAGATTCCTCTCATCATGACAGAATCGAACACATTATAATCGAATCCATTATAAGATAAATGTTATAAATACCCGCTGCCTTTGATTAGGTAATTTTTTCACTGCTAATTTTTAGGCCGCCCAGTCATTAAAACTCCATTTTGTGAGGTATTTAAGGTCAAATCAGATAGTTTTGAGTTTAAAGAACATATTCAGAGAATATCGTATAATCTCAAATGTAATATCTTAAATGAAACAGAATAGCTAATTTTTATGGTATAACCTTCAGTATGGGAAGTTTGTCGCAAGACAGGCTTCATTATATTTTACATGGACCTCTTGGGGAAGGAAGAGAAGAGGTCTCCATCAGGGCCGCATTTACCATTAGGCGCATGAGGCGCAAGATGGGTCCTCACTCTCTATGGGGGGCCACATTTTAAAATCTTACTCCTCACAAAGAACAACAGAAAAAACAGCGTAGTTATAGTTCAAAATAAAATACTTATTTTTAAATATTAAATTCATAATATAAAAACTAGAGGCCGCTGAAAATTTTGTGAGGCTTCCCGCTTCCATTTGAAATACACTGTTCTTTCCTTAGAATATAAAACTAACAGGAACTCTGTATTCCATAAAATTCATGTATGTAAGCGTACCATTTCTTTGCTGGACGTATATACACGTTCAGCAAACCTGGATAATATTCTGTCCACCTGCTGAAAGAACATGGATAAGAAGTGTAGTTTAACCGTCATGTCCATTAGAAGGTGCGATAATCCTTCACGCTGAGAAGAACACTTAACTAGATTACCTGGTGTACATAGTAGCTACGTTCTGTGGCCTACATCAAGAAACGCAGTTGCTTGCCGTTTGATCGGTAACCGGAATCTAAGTTATATCCAACTAAATACCTATGAATTATATTCATTTTGCTGCTTGTTTTATCGTATAATTATAGTTTTTAATGCCAGCGTAAAATAAGAAATCCTTTCATACTTTCTTCACTTCATATTGTATCACTTTGGAAGATCAATGTCACTATCAATTATTTTGCTAATTATTTTAATCGCCAATACATTTTAAAATTCTCCAAGAACTTGATTGAAGATAATTATTTTTGTCGAAAATCCGAATCTAAAAATGAATACAGCCTTCATCTGTTCCAAATTAAGTTTCCTATTTTATTCATAACCTTAGTTCGAAGGTTAGTTATCATACGTAAATCTTGAATCATATCACGTAATGCATAATTTTTATAACGTAATCTGTAGGTTTTTGCATTTCAACTTTCTTGGTTTCCCCCCCCACCCCTAATCACTAACTGCAAATCAAAATAAACGACAGTTATGAAATCAACTGGTATGTACATATTTTCGGCTAATTTCGATATTATGCGGCAGTTTTGAAGTAGCGATATTTCCCCTACAGTTTATCTTTTGAAACATGTGTAGGTGCATGCATCAAAATGAAATTTTATTTCCAAAATTTTCATAACAGAATTAATTCGCCTTTAATGGCTAACTCCCCCCCTCCCAAAATTATCACCACACACACACACACACACACACACACACACAAATACTGCTAGATAACATGTGCGCACTTTCTTTTTGTTTGAATTCGTTATTTTTCCCAAGTAATTGTACTGTTGCAGTTTTAAGCAAATGACAAAGGCATAGAATCTCTGATAAAATACCATTGGATATAAATTAAAAAGACTCACAATCGGAAACCCCGAGTAATGCAGTTTAACACCATTTGTTGTTCATAAAAAAATATAAAAATTAAAAAAAATAATAAAAAAAAATCGTTCCTAAAATTGAAATATGCGACCCATATAATCATATTTTGCAAGGAAAGGAAGCAAACTGTCATATCTATTACAATGAATGTTATTTAAAAAATACAAATATTTGACATAATATTTCCAATGCAAACAAACATTTTGATTATTTATATTCGCACATGTGAAATTCGTGTTTATTTGGGAAGAGACACAAAAAGTAAATTGTGCAGCAAAAAAGGATCAATCCAAGAAATACAGTGCACATTACTACAATAATCCGTTAACGGCGGGGGAGGGAAGGGTAACATTTTAACAGATAGAATGCTGATGAAGTTTCATAAGCATTCTGCGTTTTTATTAGGTCAAAGGGATTTTGAGTATATTTGCAATCAGATATATTCAACATAACTTAGCCAGTTTTGTTGTAAAAAGTGCGGCATTTGAAGAAATATTAGCGGCATAATAATAAAATAGCAAAATTCATAATGCATCAGAATAACTTGATAATTTTGATAATACCAAAACAAGATGAGACACATCCGTAGAAATCTATTATTATTATTATTATTATTATTATTATTATTATAGTCCTTTTAATTATTAACTCTATAAAGATATGCTTAATAAATTTTTATTTTTAAATAAATAAACTACTTTCATTTTGTCACAGATGGTTTTCGCTGGACTACCTGGACTTTTAGATTATTGTTCTTATCAATATTGTAAAAACTCGATTGTAGCTTAAATATTCCAAAACACATTACATCGATATTTTACTTAGGCCAAGTCCCATAAGAATATTGTAAAAAATAACTTTGTTTGTCTCTGTATATTTTGTATTAGATATTTTTGTAAATAACCTTTTGGAAATTAACTGTATATATACTTCTTTAATAACAATATGTTGAGTGTTAAAAACAAAGGCAATGTTTTTCGCTGGAGCTGTATGTAATAGGTATAGATGGCGGCATTAGAAAGGTTGTTTATTAAATTTTGTGTGTATGAGAAAGGCTTACAAGCTCTGCACATAAACACCTCCAAAATCAGTCAGAAAGGTTCAAACAACTTTCCGATGGTCGGCAACTTACAATCAAAAGAAGGCACAGAAGAGAACAAAGAGCAGACCGAACTTGAAACAAGATGAAAGAATCATGCCGAATTCTTCTAGGGTTACAAACTTCGTACAAGGTCTGAGAGAAGGTATAATAAAAGGGGACAGAGCCAAGCATATATATGGTCCCGGATACAGAAGTCGCTAGAGAGAGAGAGGGCTTCCCGTTTCCAGACGTTGCCAGAGAGAAGCTTCCCGGCTCCAGTCTTAAGAGAAGGCTTCGAGTTGCCGAAAGGAGATGTTCCAGTTCCAATCGCCAGAGAAAAGCTTCCAGGCCAGAGAGGAATCCCGGTTTACAGTTGGCGGCAATTCGAGTTAGTGGAGATGGCAGGAAAAGGAGGCAGTCGTCCAGGCATTTTTGGCGAACCCAAGCAGAGGAGAAAAGGCAAAACAAATTACCCAAAGCACCTTCGCTCGGAAGTTTTTCTTTTGGCCGTGGGAGAATAACTTTTTGCCCGAGCTGTATACGAGTACCGCAGGGCTCAGTTCATAGTCCGCTATTTTCCCGATGAGATATTTCTGAAGCCAGATTTCCTGAAGGAAGCTCAATATCTGAGATGAGAGAATTGCCTTAGAACTTTTTGTGCAAGACCTTTGACTGAAGGTGCGATTGACAATTGACATTTATGTCTTTATGGGTGAAGCAAGATGCTTTTCATATTCCCCGCTATCTGTTGCAGTTACAGTGAGGGTAAAATTAATGAGCAGTTTGCTCTCCCTGATTGGGCATGGAGATTATGCATCGCTATAGGAGGTTAATATAGCTTTTGGTCTTCTATGTTTGAATATGTCCGTTGCCTCGTATGCTACAGCTTGCTGAACCAAATCGTTGGGGTGTATGGACGTCTTTGGGAAGAACTTAGATGCTAAGAATTGTAGTAAAGAGAAAATATAGGGAATATTTGTATCTCTATAAAGTTGATTGTTTCTAACATACCATGAAGCGTTCAGAATCATTCTCAAGCACATGTTCTATACTCGTTGTATTTTGATAATGTTAGTATTAGAGGTGTGACTCCAGGCTGGAGAGGCATAGGTGATTCTAGAACGAATCGTCATCTGGTATAGCTGCAATTTGATTCTGTTGCTGAGCTTGCTATTTCTATTACTTAGCAGATACATCTGAGCGATGGCTTTAGATGCCTTTGCACACGTAGACTTGATGTGTTGGTTGAAAGATAGCTTTTTGTCGAGAATTACAAACAGGTATTTTGTTTCTGTCTGCCAGGGAATTTTTGTATTGAAAGTATTGAATAGTAACACATCTCCTGCAGGAGATATTGGCCTTTTTGAGAAGAGAATGGCTAAGCTTTTTTGGGGGTTGACTTCCAATCTCCATTTGGAGAACCAACCCTCCAGCTTTAGAAGGTTTTCTTGAAGCTTTCTGGTAATGAAATGGGGTCTGAGAGATCTAGTTAGTATTGCTCCATCGTCCGCATACAGGGCCAAGATGGAAGACATCAGATTGTGCGGGATGTCCGACATGTATATAGAAAACAGCAATGGAGCCAGTAGAGATCCCTGTGGCACTCCAGCAAAGATATGATGCTGGGACGATGTAGAACCGTTGATTTTGACTTATTGATCTATTCTGAAGATATGAATGGATTAGATGAACCATTTTTAGCGAGATACCGGCTGAGATAAGTTTGTGTAGGAGTCCAAAATGCCAGATTTTGTCAAACTTTGGATAGGTCTAGGAAAACAGCTCCTGTACACTGGTGCCAGTTATAGCTGGTGGTGATGTATTCCACAATTATGTGGATTTGCTGGGTAGTACTATGGTGTTGTCGAAAACCAAACTGTTCTTTAGGAAGGATGTTTAGGTCATTTACTGAGGTTTGGAGTCGTGAGAGGATGACCTTCTCCACAACCTTACCCAGATTGGAGATGAGACTGATTGGACAATAGTTTTGCAGTAGGTGTGGGTTCTTGCCTGGCTTATGTATAGGGATTACGTCAGCCACTTTCCAGGTGGAAGGTAAATAGTGAAGTCTTAAGATTGCATTTATTATAATGGTCAGGTGCACTACAGCTTTTCGAGGCAACAGCTTGATCACCCTATTTGAGATATGCCGTCTAGTCCAGGAGCTTTATTTTTCTTTAGTTTTTTAATAATATCATATAATTCAACAGGTGATGTGGGTGCGATATGGTCAGCACTGGTATCTGGGAGTTTTAATAAGTGTCTGACCTGTCTGTGGATTTTGAATAAGTGATTGAAATCTAAGTTGTTATATGAAGGTTTGCACTGCTCCTCTAGATTCTTTACTATGGCTTCTGCCTTATCTACATTTGTGTGAACTAGGCCCTGGTTAGAGATTATGGGGGTAGGGATCTGTTTTTATTTCTGATGTTTCTCAGTAACCCCCCAGATAGAGTGATCAATAGGTGAGATAGAGACTAACTTTTCATCCCAAACTTGGTTTCTATGAGTTTTAAGTGCATCTCTCACTGCCCCGTTCAATCTATTAAGAACTGTTTTGTCCTGAGGAGCGTGAGTGTTATGCAATCTCTTCCTAGTTCTGTTCTTCTCTCTGATCAGGTTCATAATATCCTCGGGCAAACGACCAGGCTTTGGAACAGGCTTGTGGAAGGTTGCAACCGTTATAGCGGACTTAATCTGTTGGGTGAGGCTAGTTACTGCAGATTCCACATCTTCTGTGTATATGTGAGGGACAGGTCCGATTTGATCCCTAAGTGCTTTAGACAATCTGTCCCACGATATGCATGAGTGAGAGGGAGGAGACAAGTATTCTTGTTCTCCCAGTTGTAGTAGAATTGGAAGATCCGATGACAGCTCGATTAGTGATTTAAGGCTCTGAAGTTCAATGTCTTGCAGGATAGCTATATCCAGGATGTCGGCAGTGCCAAACGTAATGAGATGTTGGTTCGGTAGGTCCAGCCACAACAGCATAGTTTGATCCTATGTAGTTGATACAGAGCTTTTGTAAGTTATATACCTTTATACAGTTCCTCTTATGTGTTTTAGTTGGACAATTAAGATATAGATTAACAGTAACAAGTGTCATTAAGAGAATCTATTGGCATATTTGAAGTTGATATACAGTTTGTAAAAGTAACTTAATAGAGAGTTAGCTAACCTCTTTGCAAGTATACTAGAAGTTTAATAAGTGGAAATTGTAAACAGAGTAAATAAGTTCTTTTGAGTTAAAGAAAATTTTTGCGATCATTTTGAAACACATTCCAGAGACAACAGAGGCTTTTTTGTGTGCTGCTGCTATTTGTATTAATTAGTTGGGTAAGAGCAGTTTCTATATCACATAAATAGAGCATGTGAATTTCAAGTTTATTATTATTTATAAAATTGAATTTTTAGTTCATTTTTTGTGCATCAAGATTCTAGTCATTTTAGGGTAAAATGTCGAATAAAAAATGATGTTAGCGAGCATAGCAAGTTATCGTTACTATTTATTGCCTCTACGTTTTAACTAAAGCTGGAATTATAATGCTTATTACTGCAACTTTAAAAAAATCAAAGCTGGAGTTCAATAAATCTTGTAATAAATAAATGTTGTAATTCCATAAATATGATGAATTTTGCTATAATTTGTATTACCGTAAATTCAAAATTTTTATTTTTAGTGAGAATATTTGAATCTTACAGTTCACGAAGTTCCAATTTTTACCTTGATTAGCAAACTTAATTTGATTGCATTTAAATTCTTTTTTTTAAATAAAAAAACATTTATCCTTATACTAAATTATTACCTTACCTTTTAATATTTTTTCAGTATTTAGAATTTTTGTAGCAACTATGATGCTTGTCAACGAAGCTTGTCAAACAAAATCAATGTTCTCAAAATTAATAATCAACGCTGCAATTGAAATCTTTCACAGAAAGATTTTAATTACACCTTTCTTTAAATGAATTATGATTCAATTACATGGAATATTTAAAAGTATAAATAATATATATATTTAGAATTACATTAAAAGATTTTAAACTATTTAAAAAATTTAATATTAAATATAAAGTATCGTAGAACTTGCATAATTATTTATAATCCATCGATATAAGTTAGTCGTTTATTTATATAAAATGACTTACAACGTTGCTGGTTTAATATTACCAAGATTCTTTTAATATTAATATTTATTGTATACATGTGAAATTCGTTTTTATTTTTTGGGAAGAGACACAATAAATAAATTGTGCACCAAAAAGGGTCAAATATCGTAGAACAGTAAAGGAAATTCCAAATAACGGTAATTAAACTGATAGTTTAGTTACTTGGCTAGGGAAGAGAGGTCCGATTTCGTTGATGACGGTTGTGGATTTTCTTCTCGGTAGAACGTGTTAATCAAATATGAGAAACTTTGGTTTTGTAGTGTAGCAGCTAGATTAACTAGCAGAGACGTAATTAAAGTTATTAAATTACAAATTATACTGTATTTAAGAACAGCAGCAAAGGTAAGTGGATTGTAATTGCAACGAGGGCGATTCGTAGGTTTCTTCTTCGTTAGGCGATTCTAACGGCTGTTAGATTAGGCCTAACAGCCGTTAGAATCGCCATTGTTAGTACATCTATTTCAGATCCATATATTTGCAGGAATTACTTGCGTTTATACGCAAATCGTTAATGATGAATGTGTTAGATTTGGACGCCCTCACAGATTCTCTGGATGAAGAGTTAGCGCTTATTCTTGTAAATAAACTGCAAAGGAAGTTTAAGCTCAAATGGCCATCAAACATGATAGATCTTGACATCATTATAGACTCTCTAGATAAAGGACTGGCATTCAGCTTCATAAAGAAACTCCTTAATTGAATGGCCCGGCTTCCTAAATTTTTACTCTTTACCCGAGAGTGATGAAGATCAAAATGAAGACGCTCCTCAAATGGAGGAAAAATTAAATCTAGTAATCTCAGACTCTACTCATTCAGATCAAGGAGAGACGCACGCGCGCAAAAAATGCAAAATTCTCGCCTCGGAGTCAGCAAACGAAAATGGCATGGATGAAGATGCCCTCAACACAGATTCTTCTGCCTCCACCAATGAAAAGGCGCCTCCAGTCATTCTTAGGGAAAAGCAGAGATGGACAGCCTTAAGAACCACCATGGCCAACCTGCAGATAAATTAATCCGCTGCCAAGAACACAGAGGAGGGCATCAAAATTCAGCCCACTACAGTGATTGTCTATAGACATTTAACCAAGGAGTTGGATGTAAGAGGTATACAATACCATACCTTCACACTTACCTCGGAAAAAAATTTAAAAGTGGTGCTCCGAGGAGTATCTGAAGACACTAAACAGCTGAAATAGCTGCTGACCTCAACATGCAAGATCTGCCTCACATAAAGGTCAGCAGAATGTACAGATCAAACAATACCCCTATGCCTCTGGTATTGGTGGAAATACACAATATCTATAAAAAATATTTATAACTTGAAGACAATCTGTGGGCTTAAAGTCTCACTGGAGCCACTTAGGAAGAGGGCCTCTTCTGGGTAGTACCATATATTCCAAAAATTTGGTCATGCCCAGAAGTTGTGCAAAGCTCAATACAGATGTTTAAAATGTGGTGACACCCACCCCACACATACCTGCTCCAAGCCAAAAACCACCCCAGCTAAGTGCGCTAATTGTGGTGGCCCCCCACCCTGCAAATTACAGAGGGTGCATTTGCCACCCAAAAAACAGGCAAACTGAGTTAATCAGTCAATCTACCTCACTATCAGAAACGAGAGCCCCCAGAAACTCAAGTTCATCAGGCTCCTATTAGTTTGAACAGGATGACAGGTGTTCCCCCACCATCAACTGAGCCACCCAAGAAAATAAATCTTCAATACCAAACAAGAACATATGCTGACGTGGCTCGCCCCCAAAAAGCAGTCCATGACCAGGATATGCCAAATCCACATTCAAATATAACAGCCATCATCACCTCTTCTCTTGTAAATATGTTACAGGATTTCAGTAACGCAAATCAACCACTAAGCACTACAAAAAGTTTCTTGCAGCAAACACAGTCCATTTTATCTGCACTCTCCAATGCATAGGAAAAAATTTACCCCAGATTCTTTAATGATTATTGCATGGAATGTCAACGGCCTTAAAAATAAAATACTAGAAGTTCAGGAATTCAATGACAGATATAATCCGGATATATTATTAATTAATGAAACTCACCTGAGACCTGCTGACAATCCTAAATTCAAAGGATATCAACTTTACAGGAATGATAGGCTGGATTACAGAGGTGGTGGTACAGCCATCCTCATCAAAAATCACATCAACCATCATGCTGTAGCCATTCCTACAACCACTAATCTCGAAGTCACAGGTATCAATGTCATCAAAAACTCTGTCGGAAACATAAAAATCTATGCTGCTTATAACCCACCATCAAAAACATTGCTGACCATAGATCTCGATGCTATCCTCGGAGTTAAACTACCGGTTATTATCGCCGGAGATTTAAACGCAAAACATCACGCCTGGAGCAGGAAGTCTATAATAGGAATGGCCGCATCCTCTTTAACTACTCAAATTGCGCAGCTGTGGCTGGCCCCTCAGTGCCAACTCACCACAGTCCCACTGGCTCATCCAACGTCTTGGATATAGCTGTCCTTCAGAATGTTATCCTGCAGTACACCCTGGAATCATTGAATGAATTATCATCAGACCACAATCCTATTCTGCTCTAACTGGGTTATCAGAAGGGACTTCCTCCTTCGCCTCACACCTTCATTCCCTGGGAAAAACTATCCAAAATGCTTCCAAACTACATTGATCCCGTTCCTCATATTAACTCCAAGGAAGAAATTGATTCTGCAGTCAATAAACTTACTGATCAAATCAACACAGTCATAGCATCTATCACCTCAAATTCAATTGCTTTCAAGCCTAAACGACTACCAGATGACATAATGAACCTAATCAGGGAAAAAATAAAGCAAGAAAAAAGATACCACAACACCAGAGTACCTCAAGACAAAAAATATCTCAACAAAATGAACAGTGCAGTGAGAGAAACTATGGGAAGACAAATTAGCCTCCATATCACCGGGTGATCAAACCGTCTGGAAGTTCCTGAGAAACATCAAAAACAAAAACAAATCTCTTCCTCCTCTCAAATCTCACCTGAACATTGTTTACACAGATGCAAAAAAAGCCGAAACTATAGCTAAACATTTAGAAAAACAGTGTAGCTCTTCATACAATAATCTAAACTTCAATCATATTTACAAAGTCCACCGCCACGTCAGACACGTGTTAAAACGGCCTGATACCTGTACCAGTCAACTCACACCTACTTCCCCAGCTGAAATTTATGACATTATAAAGAACTTAAAGAATAAAAAAGCTCCAGGGCCTGACTGCATATCCAACAAAGCTATTAAACTGCTACCCCGAAAGGCCATTATATCTAACAACAACAATAAATGCTATGTTGAGGTTTAGGTACTTTCCTTCTGCATAGAAGTTGGCAGACGTAGTTCCTATATACAAGCCTGGCATGGATCCTCAGCAGCCTCAAAGTTATCGTCCCATAAGTCTGATTTCTAATTTGGGCAAAATAGTAGAAAAAGCTATCCTTTCCAGAATTCAACTTTCAGTAAAAAAATTAAACATCCTTCCTTCAGAACAGTGGTTTTCGCCAGTTTCACAGTACCACCTAACAAATTCATAGACTAATCGAATTTATTACCCCAAGTTACAATTTACATAGACTTATCGAATTTATTACCCCAAGTTACAATTTGCACCAATACACTGGAGCAGTTTTTCTTTGCTTAGAAAAGGCGTTCGACAAATTATGGCACTTTGGACTACTATACAAGTTGATTTTAGCTGGCATTCCATTAGATCTAGTCCAAATTATAAAGTCATTTCTTAGTGACAGACGAATGCAAGTTAAACTAAATGATATATTATCTACCCAGCGACGCATCTTGGCAGGAGTGCCTCAAGGGTCCCTACTGGCACCGATACTTTTCACGATTTACATGGCGGACATTCCGTACAATCCAATGTCATCCAGCATTGCCCTAAACGCAGACGACACAGCTATACTAACCAGATCTATTAAACCGCACCTTGTCACCAAGAAACTGCAAGAAAACCTGCAGAGATTAGAGCACTGGTTCTCGGAATGGAGATTGCAAGTAAACCCTCAGAAGAGTATCGCCATGCTCTTCACTAAAAACTCAATATCTCCCAAAGATGACATCTTCCTATTTAATATCAAGATTCCCTGGAAAGCAGAAGCCAAATATCTGGGTGTACTGCTGGACAGAAAACTAACCTTCAGTTCACATATAAAAGTCTCATGTACAAAAGCATTAAGAGGCATTGCACAGCTTTACCCTGTTATCAATAGGAATAGCAAGCTGGATACCAAAATAAAACTGCTCCTTTATCAGTTGATGATTCGACCCATTATTACTTATGCGTCCCCAGCCTGGAGCCACACCTCAAGTACAAATATCCTCAAACTACAGAGAGTGCAAAACAAATGTCTCTGCATGATCTTAAACACCATGGTATGTCAGAAATGTCCAACTGCACCGGGATACAAATATCCCCTACATCTACTCTCCTGCAGTCTTCGGCAATAAAGTTCTTCTCAGCATCCGCTTCACATCCAAATGAATTAGTGCAACAAGCAGCAAATTATGATGAAACAGACTTCTCCAAATATAGGAGACCCAAGGCCATCCTACTTCCAAATGAAGATCTTTAAATCGCACCCACTCAGGCAGAGCACTTAGCTCATAAACGTTTCCTCACACAGCAACCTTATCAGATTGCAGGGATTATAAAAGCATTTTGCTTCACCCTTATAGTCAGCAACGTCTTGCATCTTACGGCTAGGGAAGACATTAAAAAACATTTCATGAATTCGGATTTGAAAGTTTTCGGTGATCTTATACTTGTCCATAAAATAGTGATAACAGCACGAATAATGTCTGTGAACACCTGATTTTTGGTAAGAATTTACAGACAAGTCTGTGCATGCTGTGGAAGTGCCTGTGGTTACCATAACTAATCACTCACAGGTAAGTGATTCTCTATTTATATATAGGCTAATTCGCTAGGCCTAACCGCCACTGCTGATCTATCGTTCAAAATATCTCGCAGTGTGTGTGAGGAAGAGGACGATGATGCTTATATTAACTCACTCAGCCAAAGGACGTTTAATTAGCATTCTCAAAAAGATACTAAAAAAAAAGCTGAAAATGACTGGCCAGGCACTCTTCATTTCTACTCCTTGCCAAATGAAACTGAAGAGTGTGAAGATAGTTCCCAGACTGAGGAGAAACTCGATTTGGTGATTTCCCATACTAGAGACTTCGATGAAACTCGGGCTCGTGAGAAACGTAAAACCTCTGACACTGAATCTCTCATGGATTTAGGTATAGAAGAGGACACCCCCAGCCTTGATCACACTGCCTCCCCGAGAGGGGGTACCTCCGATTGTCCTACGGGAACAGGGACGCGCCAGTAGTGTCCAGCACCTGTGTGCAAAACTTTAGTTGGTGCCCCTATCCCCCCGCCCAATAAAAAAATCACTTTAAAAAAATGTTTTTTTTAAGTATTTCCTCTACTCTGGCGCCTGTGTGCGTCGCACACATTGCACACGTTGCCGGCGCGCCCCTGTACGGAAAAAAAGGAAATGGACACAGCTGAGATCCATTTTGTCAAACCTTCAGATACAGTATATCTCGGCCAAAAATACTGACGATGGCGTTAGGATTCAGCCTACTACTGTGTCAGACTTTAGAAAACTAACTAAAGAGCTGGATTCAAACGATATCCAATACCATACTTTCGCTCTTAGCTCGGAACGAAATTTAAAGGTGGTTCTAAGGGTTCTCTCAGAGGATATAACCTCTAAAGAAATAGAGGCTGATCTCCGCCTCCAGGACCTATCACCTATCAAGGTCAGCAAGATGACTAGAGCAGACAAAACACCCATGCCTCTAGTTTTAATAGAGATACATGAAGTCTACAAAAATATCTATCACCTCAAATCTGTATGTGGATTTAGAATCATCCCTGAGTCTTTGAGAAAGAAGGCTCCTACTGGACAATGCCATAGATTCGTTCATGCGCAGAGACTTTGTAAGGCAGAGTTCAAATGCTTGAAGTGTGCAAAAAGCCACCCTACCAACACATGTACAAAACCAAAAACTACTCCGGCAAAATGCGCCAACTGCGGCGGCCCTCATGCTGCCAACTATAGAGGTTGCATCCAAAACCCGAAAAACAAGCAGACGGAAGCAGGCAGACTCTCCTCTCCCCATAGCAGACCTATCCAAGAGACCACAACTCCACCTCCCCCACAGTCATCCAAAAACTCTCAGAAACTTATCCTCGGCAACCAGATATCTCTAAAAGATCATCTCAACAGAATCAGACAAAAACATTTGCAGACGTAGTTCGTGTAAAAAATTTAACCCAGGAAAAGATTCAACCAGTTCCACTATCCAATTAAACAGCTATCATCACTGACTCTCTAGCAAATATGCTGCTGGACTTTAGTAGATCTAACCCCTCACCTTCTTCTAACAAAAGCTTCCTAAAGGGTACACAAACCATCATCTCAGCACTCACTAATGAACAGTAACAAATTAAAACCAGAATCTCTAGAGATCATTGTGTGGAACGCGAACGGCCTGAGGAGTAAGATTTTAGAACTTCAAAATTTCGCCCAAAGTCATCAGTTAGATGTCCTTTTACTAAATGAGACGCACCTAAGACCTTCAGACAACCCCAAATTTTGTGGATATCAACTGTACAGAGCCGATAGACTATCCCACAGAGGAGGAGGCACGGTCATGTTCATTAAAAATTTCATCTCTCATCACTCCATAAACATCCCTCCTACCACCAACCTCGAGGTCACCGGCATTGAGATTCTCACGAGTTCTGCTGGCAAATTAAAAATCTTCGCAGCATATCATCCTCCACAAAAAATATTACTGTTCTCGGATTTGAACGCCTTATTCGATACTGGAGATCCTACTATTGTGGAAAGAGATTTAAATGCCAAGCATTCAACCTGGAATAGCCGTTCCACCAACAAAAATGGACACGTACAACAAAACTATGCTGGTTTCAACAACCTTCTTGTGATAGGTCCCTCTGACCCCACCCATCACAACACTTATGGTCGGGCTGATGTGTTGTACATAGCCATACTGCAGCACATCAGACTCCAATACAATTTAATGACGATTAGTGATCTATCATCAGACCACAAACCAATACGGTTAAAATTGGGAAACCTTGAAAAATTATATCCCCCCCCCATCATTCGTTCATTCCTTGGGAAAGGCTCTCCAAGGCACTTCCGAAATATATTGGTCCTGTTCCCATCATAAAATCAAACGAGGAAATTGAAACAGCCGTTAAAAAATCTAACAGAACAGATTAAAGCAGCCTGTGCAGCAGTTACTACCCCTGCAACTACCCGCAAATCCAACAACTTGCCAGAAGATATTATGAATCTGATCAGAGGAAAAAAAAACGAGGCAAGAAAAAGATACTACAACACTAGGGCGATGCAAAACAGACAGATCTTGAACAGGTTCAACTCTGCAATGAGAGATGCCCTCGCAGCCCACAGAACTCAACTCTGGGAAGAAAAACTGAGCGCTATCTCTACTGATAACCACTCCATATGGAATCTCATCCGAAAGATTAAAAACAGAAATAAACCTCTTCCCCCCCCCCCCACAAACAGATTCAGATCTCATCCACACTGATGCTGATAAAGCTGAAGCAATAGCAAATCATCTTGAAAAACAATGTAAACCTGCACACGATCACCTCGATTTTAACCATATATACAAGATCCACCGTAACAGCAGATGTTCACTCAATTCTGCTGTCCCATATTCCACTCAAATTGCACCCACCTCACCTGCTGAAATATACGATATTATTAATAAGTTTAAGAACAAAAAGGCTCCTGGACCCGATAGTATCTCTAACAAGGAAATACAGCTTCTACCACGTAGAGCTATTGTCCATCTGACAAATATAATTAATTCCATCCTTCACTGAAAACATTTCCCTTCCCACTAGAAACTGGCGGACATAATACCAATCTATAAACCTGGAAAAGATCCGAGATTGCCTCAAAGTTACAGACCAATCAGCCTCATCTCAAATCTCGGCAAAATTGCCGAGAAGGTAATTCTTACCAGACTCCAAGATTCAGTACTCCGACTAAATATCCTACCTGAGGAGCAGCTTGGCTCCCGCTAATCTCATAGCACCACGCAACAAATACAAAGGTTAGTGGAATACATCTCATCACGGGTTTTAACTGGCGTCAGTGCACTGCGGCTGTTTTCCTTGACATAGCCAGTGCATTTGACAAAGTTTGGCATTATGGTTTGCTATACAAACTGATTATCTATACAATCTATACAATCTTGGAGTCAGGTAATTCTTACCAGACTCCAAGATTCAGTACTCCAACTAAATATCCTACGTGAGGAGCAGCTTGGCTCCCGCTAATCTCATAGCACCACGCAACAAATACAAAGGTTAGTGGAATACATCTCATCACGGGTTTTAACTGGCGTCAATGCACTGGGGCTGTTTTCCTTGACATAGCCAGTGCATTTGACAAGGTTTGGCATTATGGTTTGCTATACAAACTGATATCATCTGGTATACCAATGGGAATCATTCATCTTATAAAGGCGTACCTCTACAATAGGCGTATGCAAGTCAGGATGTGTGGGGTAGTTTCAACACAAAAACGCATCTTGGCTGGAGTTCCACAAGGTTCCTTACTAGCACCGATTCTATTTTCCTTATACTTGTGTGATATACCGCAGAACCCATTATCTTCAATTAATGCTCTATACGCAGATGATACAGCGATATTGGCCAGATCTTTAAAGCCGCACCTAGCCATCAAGAAACTGCAAGAAAACTACTGCTAATCGAACAATATTTCACCAGGCGACTCCAAGTGAATCCCCTGAAGAGCGTAGCCGTCCTATTCTCTAGAAGAGCTTTGCTTCCTAAAGAAGATATCCTCCTTTTCAACACAAAAACCCCGTGGCAAACCGAGATCCAATATCTTGGAGTAGTATTAGACAGAAAACTGACTTTCAGCTCGCATATCAAGCTCTCTGTGCAAACACATCAAAAACCATAGCCCAGCTCTATCCGCTAATTAAGAGAAATAGTAAGCTGAGCACCAGAATCAAACTTCTCATATACAAACTGATGGTTCGTCCAATACTCATCTACGCTTCACCGGCCGGAGTCATACTGCTAATACTAATATTCTCAAATTACAACGTATGCAGAATAAATGTCTCAGAATGATCCTGGGCGCCCCGTGGTTCATCCGAACTGTCCAGCTACACGGGACACAATTGTCCCTTATATTTACACTTTCATGCAGACTATAGCAGTCAAATTCTTCTCAAAAGCATCTGTGAACCCTAACAAACTGATCCAACCGGCTGCAGATTATGACGCAATGGATTATTTCAAACATAAAAGACCTAAAGCCATCCTAAACACCGAGCACTAATCTCCTAGCCCACTCAGGGCGAGCAATTAGCTCATAAACTTTCTCCACTCACAGTTTCTCTTAAGATAGCGGGGAATATGAAAAGCTTTTGCTTCACCCCTTATGTCAGTAAAGTTGAAAGTTATTTGGCTAGTATCTGTAAAGCAGTATACGGTGTACAAGTGTATATACCTAATTATATGGTCAACACTTTCATTGCCAAGCTGAAAATTGGAATTTCGTGTGGTGGCCAAATTTTTTTAATTTTTTTATTTAGTTAGCGATGTCCACGCGATAACGCGTGATCGGCCGTTTGGTGAGAGCTCGCATCGCGCGATATCGTGTGATTGGCAATGAACGTGCTAAAGTAGTTGTGACAGTCGGTAAGAATATATATTTTTGAATTAATTTATTATTCTTATTTTACAGCTACTCGTTTATTTTAACAAAACCAAGATACTACTGTTTCTATTTTTGTATTTGTTAGCTTTTAATGTTTATTTTGGATTTAATAAATATTTATTTCGCTTTTGATAGATTAATACACATAATGATGCCAAGAAAATCTGAATCCGGAGCTAGTAAAAGAAAACGACTCAGAGAAAATGAAAAACAGCTAAATAATCAAAAGGGGCAATTTTGTCTTTCTTGCGTTCTGAAAATGAAGAATTTCGTAGAACTGAAGTTGTACTTCACAGTTCTTGGAATGAAAACGAAACATTGGTATCATTTATCAGGAGGAGATGAAAGTGAAAATGAAGAACATCAAAATGGTGTGGAAAATATAGAAGGAGAGAAAGAAGTAAATGAAACAAATCAAGGGGATTCTGAAGAAAATTTTCAATCGGAGTCTGCACTTACCAGCAAGCAAGCTATCTCTTATCCTACCGATATAGCAGTGTGGCCACTTACTATTAATGAACAGTTTATCGAGAATAAACTGTTCATTAACCCCCAGAATGTTGATAGAATCGAAAATTTAAAAAAGAATACACAGAACGCAATAGAATATATGTCAGAAATGTAAATATATCACATTTTTACTGTAAAAAGGCGAATGGAAGAAAGGAGAAACGAGAGTGGCTAATTTTTTCAGAAACCAGCAAAGCAACTTACTGCTTTGTTTGTAAATTGTTTTCTAAGTCAAATAATAGCTTAATGAAGGGTTTTAATGACTGGGGAAATATAACACGAATTTCATGTGATCATTCTACTGAGCATATACGAGCGATGTACACATATCGCAAAAGAAAATCAAGTTCTGTAAATAGTCGAATTGATTCTGAATTGATCAAACAAATACAATCTGAAGAAAATTATTGGAGAGAGGTTTTAAAAAGAATAATAGCTACCATTAAGTTACTCAGTAAACTAGGGCTAGCATTTAGAGGAAATACAAATGATATTTTTTTCTGATTCTTGCGGAAATTATTTATCGTGTTTACATTATTTAAGTGAATTCGATGATTTTTTTAAAACATCACATGAAAATGTACGCCAACTGTGGTTCTGGCAGATCAAATTATCTTTCTTACCATACTTGTGATGAATTCATAGCGTTAATAGCTAAAAAAAACAAGAGAAATATTAATATCAGAAATTAAGGAAGCTGCTTATTTTGCAATAATACTCGATTCAACGCCAGACATTGCCCATAATGACCAACTAGATATTTAGGTATGTTGCCGCAAATTCTGACATTAGAGACACATTTATCGGGTTCATCGGAATTACACAACATAATTCCTTATATTTAGAAGAGGTAGCATTAAAAAAATTAGAAGAATTATCTTTGGATATAAAAATGTGCAGAGGGCAAAGCTATGATAACGCTGCCAATATAAAAGGTATCTATACAGGTTTACAAGCTAGGCTGAAAAAAAAAACGTAGTCCCTCTGCACATTATATACCGTGCTCTAGTCATTCCTTAAATTTAATTGGCAACTATGCCGCGGAATCCTGTCCGGAAGCAGTGCAATATTTTTGTTTTATTCAAAATGTATATAATTACTTTTCATCTTCAACAAGAAGATGGGGTATACCAGTGGCGCGGCCGGTGAAAATTTTAAGTGGGGGTGCTGCATATACAAAAAAAAAAAAAAAAAAATTCTAATCAGTAACGAATTTATTAATAAATAAATTTACATATTAAAAATATTTCATCCTCACCACGAACAAACACCAATAATAAAAATTTCGTATCAATAGCAATGACAAGCGCAAACGAATATCGGCGTTAGATCGCAGTGCATTTGTTTCGTGTAACGATAATTGAAAAAATATAATTATTTTCATATTTTCAACAGTGACACTCGTCATAATTCAACCTTGTATCTATAATAAATAAATAATTATATGTTATTTTAACAAAATAAAATAAGATTTACAAAAAATAGTTCACCACGAACACACGCCAATAATAAATGTTTCATATCTCACAGAAATAACGTGCGTAAGGATACTAAACATACACTGCCGTTTGGGCAGTGTATGTGTATGTCTGAATGACGTAACGTGCAATGACAAGGGCAAACTAAGGCTCTAAATAGAAGGTATGCTTACTTGCCGCCATTTTAGATCTAGGGTCGCCTGCAGTCGCATTCGTTCGAGCTCTTGATTTTTTCGACTTTATAGCGAAATAGGAGGTTGTTCTGCTCCAAATTGTATGTATATATATATATATATATATATATATATATATATATATATATATATATATATATATATATATATATAGCCTTTTTATATAAGCCTTTTTTCGACTGGTTCCCGAGTTAGTTGATCTCTGGCACGGGCAAGCAGGTTTTTCCTCCCGGAAACTCGGGTTTTTCGTCCTGTAAACTCAAGAAAATCGACCGTAGAACCCACAGTATTTCAGACATTAAATATATTGTGTTAGGGTTAGAGACCACGAGATGGCGGCACATTTGAGCCGTCTCTCTTCACTGCGTACCGCTTAATTAGGGATAGCCTTGGGCCATCTGTCTCTGATGGGTACCAGTGGAGATTGAACTGCCCACTCAGTCTCCAAAAGTTAGATAGGGCTAAATGGCCTCGCCTACTCCCGTATATACGGGAATAAAAAGGCGTTAGCTGATTTTTTTTTTTTTTTTTATATATATATATATATATATATATATAGGTATATATACGTATCTATATATATAAACATAAATGAGTTATAAATTATCATTGACCTGCTTGCGGATACAGTATATCCAATATATGTACTGTATGCAAGTTCTTAAAAGTTTTCTTATATTTCAATATGAACTTTTAAAAAGCAAGCAGGTCAAATAATCTATAACTTATTTATGTTTACATATATATATAATCTATATATCTATCTATCTATCTATCTATCTATCTATCTATCTATCTATGCAGTCTATCTAGTCGCTGAAGTGTGCAGACGTGTCCAAGGTCGCTCTTGCCTAAAGTTGTGTTTTGTGCGGTCGAATACGTCAATCAACTTCAAGTTTTATACCTACATAATCGTAAGCACCTAATCTATCGCGTTAAAAAATTAGTTTTCTAAATTTGTGAAGCTAGGAAAAGTTATATTAATTTTAAAATCTTCTTTGTTCGTGTGCTTATTGTTACAACGGTATGCCTTCGAGTACCGGGAATTTGTGATAGCTTGCGTTTCCCCTTATTCGCCCGAAGCAATGGCCAGTATAAACCACAGCATATCACCACCAGCAGCAGCCGGTCCACGCCCGAGCTCAGCAGGAATCGGTCAAAGGTCGCAGAATTCCGATCAAGGAAAAGACGCCAGCCACATCGCCAGAGAAGAAAAAGACATCAGTCTCAGCCCCCCGGACAACAACGGACAAAGGTCAGTACTCTCTGTCTCCTATGCTAACATTGTAGCTAATACTTCCGCGCGAATTAATACCACTGCCACAACGCGTACAAACGTTCACCCAGCCAACCGCTTTTCCCGAGATAACGGAATTGTAATTTTCGCAATCGAAAATACCCCACTGGAAAAGTATCTAGATGCAGTAGCTCAACATGTTCCCCCCAAAAATATAACTCACATTTCAAGAGTTGCCGGAACCGTACAAATGTACTTTAACAACGCATCTTGGTCTGAGACATTAATTGAAAAGGGAATAGACATCGGAGCATGCCACGTGAATATCTCACCAATCGCAATTGCTCCCACAAAAGTAACAGTGTCAAATGTTCCACCGGAAATAAGCCATCAAATGCTTCGCGGATTACTATCAAAATACGGCGCAGTGACAGGTAAAATCCGAACGCTACGCGCCTCTACAACTAGGCCTGAATTCGCTCACATCAAGAGCTTTAGAAGACAGGCTCTAATGCACTTTGGCGACAATACAATCGGCTCCATACCCAAAATAATCAACACAGAAATAGACGGAGTACCCTACACCTTTTATATTACTGTTGCTGCTCAGTGCTTTTACTGCCACGAAGAAGGCCATGTAAGGAAGTTATGCCCGTATATACCCAGAAATGAGAAACCGGTTAACA
Source organism: Typopeltis vanoorti (assembly GCF_054136105.1). Classification (NCBI taxonomy): domain Eukaryota; kingdom Metazoa; phylum Arthropoda; class Arachnida; order Uropygi; family Thelyphonidae; genus Typopeltis; species Typopeltis vanoorti. The sequence goes on along the minus strand of NC_143560.1, from coordinate 91,339,902 downwards.
ACACTACTAACCCTAGCGAATCAGAGAATCAGAAGCAGCAAGCAGCCAACCCCAAAAAACAGAGCATCCCTAACAAACAACAAAGATCTCAAGGAAACAGCTCTCAGCCCAGTACCGAGGAGACAAAATCAAGTGGTAGCACTAAAGAAACCCAACTTTCGAAAGAGCCTCCACCAACATCGATTAAAAGCAATCCTAGAGAAAAGGAAACGGAACACAGACAACTAACTAACTCTGATAAAGATACAAATAACGAAGGGGAGCAAGAAACAAAAACGGAAAAAAAGCCAAAGACAAACCAGCGCAGCTGCAGCAGGGAACCTTTGCCTCCAAGCACTCTGGAACCCTCCCAGCAGCCTGTAGAGGGGGATGAAGAGATCGAGCTTCTTGAGTCCTCAGATGATGAAAAGGAAACTGGAAATGCAAGTCTTCCTCACACTGAAGGCCCACTCACAAGTGAGCAGCTTCAGAGCTTTCTTAAAAAAGTTCGAGGCTCTTCACAAAAACTGCTGACAGCCTATGACTACACCGCTGACATCAGTGGTCTTATCACCCAGCTGGAAGAGTTAAGAACTATTCTGGCAGGAAAAAGAGGGAGAAAAACCACCAATCTCAGGAAAAGGATATACTACCTGATAAACGGGCTTGAATCCCAGCGGCAGCGTAACTATCCATAAAGGAAGTGAGGATTACCGCACCAAATAAAACTAAACCATAAAAATAATGAGCACCTCAATAAACCTTCTCTCACTAAACGCTAGAGGATGTGCCACACCACTGCAAAACAGGCTGGTCCTGCAGCATATCCTTGCCCACCGGCCAGAAATAGTTATGCTGCAGGAAACAAACTTCCATTGCAATAGCAAAGCTTCATATCAACACTGGAAGAACTGGCCTTATACCATGCACCACTGTCCTGCCATACAACTTCATGGATCGGGAGTCAGCATTGGAATTCACCAAAACAGCGCTCTAAAAGTAGAAATAATCGATACCTTTCCTGGGTGTGCAATATATGCACTCATTACAACTCAGACAGGAAAGAAAATATATATCATTAACATATACATCCCACAAAATGACCAGCTTGCAGTGCAGGTACTGGAGTTTGTGCAAAACCACCTCAGCAAGGTCAATGACCACATCATACTGGCAGGGGATTTCAACTGCACTCTGGATCCTGCAATGGACAGACAGCAATGCCAAGAACATCGACACTCACTAGTTCAGCTTCTCCAGGATGTAATAAATGACTTCGAGCTGACTGACACCTTCAGACACTTGCACCCACATGAGAAAATGTTCTCCTGGAGAGCCAAAGGTGGTCCTACCAGTGTCTTATACCAGGCACGGCTCGACAGATACTACACATCGATGCACACAATACCCTACATCAGGAGAGTCACATACCATCCATCTCATGCATCAGACCATGATTCCATCCTTCTTAACATTTGCTTTCCTGGACATACCAGATACAAAGGAGGAGCATACTGGATATTTAACAACAGCCTACTAAAGGATACAGAATATCTCAGAACCTCTAAAATCTACAGGGTGTTCGGGATAAATTTGACAGTTTCGTAAGGAAAAAGAAAATCTTCTTTGTATCTATTAAATTTAATGAATTGACAAAAAAACATTACAGGCAGAGTTAATTACAATACTATCAACAAGATTTACTCAAAATAACCACCATTAGCATCGATCACAGCTTCAATTCTGCTTCGGAACCTCGAACAAGCTGATGCTACAGTCTCCCTGGGAAGGGCCGCAAAAACTGTTTTAATTTTATCCATTAACTGGGCTTTTGTATTACTGGAAGTGCGATTGGTGTCTTTTTCAACTGCTCCCCATACAAAATAATCCATGGGGTTAAGGTCTGGGGAGTTTGGAGGCCAAACATTTGGACTGGTGAAGTCGTAGAAATTTTCAGACAACCATTTTTGACTTTTCCCAGAGGTGTGGCAAGGGGCCGAATCCTGCTGCCATACATACGGCCTACCATTGGCTACCCTTGTTATCCAGGGCTTGACTACAGTTAGCAACTCCACGAACAAAGCCCGAATTCCAATGCCAGGGTTCTTCAACACCTGTTCCTGCAGATTTGCGAGGAATTCTGCTGTACGAACGCAATCAGATCGTCTGCTAGGGATCTTTCTTCTTGCTACATCCTCGTAGTCACCATTGCCAGTCTCTAGTTCATGCCTGATTGTTTTTACTGTATTCAGGGAGCATTGGGCAGCAGTCGTAATATCCTTATTTTGATGGCGGGCACGAATCATCATGATACAAGTTATTCTCTTCCATGATTCAGGTGGGTTCCAGCTATCCATCCTTTCTGACATCTTGTATATGAATGAAGACGGGTCCAAACTTTTAAATGAAGAGAAGTGTGTGTTAATACATGTAACTTACGGAAAAATATAATTAATTATAAATATGTCAAATTTATCCCGAACACCCTGTATATCGAAACTCTCATCAGAGATATACCTACTTCACAATCAATTTCCGAGTGGTGGTCACTTTTTAAATCCAAAGTTAAGGTATTCACCCAAAAATATAGTCACCGAAGAAATTTGAACAAGCATTCAGCCCTTAAAAATTTGCAACAACAACAGCAATTGCATCATCCAGAATCTGAGGAATACCAGTCCCTAGAAGCCACCATACGCTCACACCTAGAGCACTCTGCAAGAGGAGCACTAATAAGAGCACGACGCAAACATATTAACTTCGCAGATGCCCCTACAAAGTATTTCTTTTCACTAGAAAAACGCCAACAAGAGTGCACCACTATATCTGCTATTAAAACAGATAATGGAAACATCATAGAAAATGATGACGAAATCCTCTTATATACCTTGCAGTACTACAAAAATTTGTACCAAGCCAACCCAACATCTATGGAGGCCACGAATAAAATTCTCTCCGATGTGAAAAGACTCTCACCAACAACAAGGAGTAACACAGAACTCCCTATCACGTTACACGATCTGAAAACTGCCTGCACCTCCTTACCTAAAGATAAATCTCCTGGCATAGACGGGCTCACCACTGAATTTTATCAGTCCTTCTGGGAACAGCTTGGACCTATCCTCTACAGAGTATTTGTCGAAGCGAATACCAATGGCTTTCCACTCAATATGACAACATCAGTTATCAAACTCATTCCAAAGAAAGGAGACGCGACGAAACTAGGAAACTGGAGACCCATCTCTATCACAAACACCGACTGCAAAATTATATCCAAAGCCATTGCCAACAAACTTAAACCCGCTCTGAGCGAAATAATAAATAGGCATCAGAGCTATTCCATCCCTGGAAGATCTATCCACGAAAACTTACATCTCATAAGGGATCTCATAAGCATAGCGAACAACAACAGTGAAACAATGGGTCTTGTAACACTAGACCAAGAAAAAGCTTTCGACCGCGTTGAACACCTTTACCTCTTCAACTGCTTGAAAGCATTTGGTTTTGGCTCAGGCATCATTCACTCTATTAAAATGTTGTATGCCAAGGCACAGTTTTGCATGAAAATAAACAACAGGCTTACCATAACTGCACCATACAGCAGAGGTATTAAACAAGGCTGTCCACTCTCCGGTCCTCTTTACACAATTGCCATCGAACCCTTTCTGTGTAGACTCAGCATGCTGCTCAAAGCATGCCGCCCTAAACTTCCCTACCAAACCATAACCCTGACAGCATATGCTGATGATGTTACAATCATAGCCCGCAAAGAAGAGGACTTTCATAACATACAAATGGCATACCAACAATATCAGGCAGCCTCAGGAGCCAAACTAAACACACATAAAACCACAGGACTGTGGTGTGGCAAATGGAAAAACCGAACCGATTCCCCAATGTCTGGTACCTGGTCCACAGAGGGAAACAAATACCTGGGGATTTACCTAGGAAACACACCCTCTTATGTGGATAAGAACTGGGAGACACTAAACAAGCGTTTCAAGCAAGTTCTAGGAAAGTGGGCAGCAATACGAGCCTCTGCCTCCACAAGAGGGAGAACAATAATCGTTAACCAAATAGCCACCAGTGTCCTTTGGCATACACTAAAGATCCTTACGCCACCAGTTCAATTCATCAAACAAATAAAGTCAACCATATATCGATTCATATGGAATAAAACAAACTGGCTTTCCTACTCCCAGCTATGTACTTCTCTCAAAGATGGAGGACAAAAGTTGGTCTCCATTGACAACAGGATAACAACGTTCCGCGCTCGATTTCTCATAAATGCCCTACAACAGGAAATATCACACAAGTGCACCACTGAGTATATTTTCACTTCTGCCACTAGAGGTCTCTCTCTCTCCACCACCTTAAGAATGACCACAGCTCAAGTGCCTGTAAATTTAACAAACTTCTACATAGACGCCCTTCGACGATGGAAGAAGCTAAACCTCCAGCACACAGTGAAGACAGCATCCCTACCTGAAATCCTCATGGAACCCATCTTTCACAACACGATGGTAAGAAGCCCGATCACTCAGAAAGAATTTTTCTTTCCTCCATGGAGCTGGCGAAACGTGAGGATCTTGGGTGACATTCTTTCTCCAAGCCTCACCTGGCGCTTTCCAAATTCGCTCGAAAACCTGGAATATGGGAATGAGTCTGAGCAGATAGACACCGTAAAGGCCGCTTTTCAAGCCGCTATGCCTGATAGCATAACAGAAGTGGGGCTTATTCCTCCAAACTCAGAAGTTTTGGCGCCTATCTTTCTGATAAAAACCAATAACTCATGGGAGAAACTTACACCCAGCAACACCAACAAGATCTACAGCACCCTAACACAACAGTCAAACCAAAGCACTTTGATGGAAAATCCTGCATCATCTGATCAAACACTATTTCAATGGGATCTACCATATCGCACAAGAGCCATCAAACCTGACGCAGATATTCAGTGGAGAATGTGGCATAATATATTACCTACTCCTACTATATTACGAAAATTTAACTCAAACGTCTCAGATAACTGCCTCTTCTGCTACCAATTAGGAACGGTCCGGCATGTCTACTTGGAATGCCCAGTCAACACTAAATTAATCAGTTTGACTCGGGAAACGGCAGCTCTTACCTGTGGTAATCTTCATACAGAAGAGGAATATTTCAATCTCGTCCATGTGGAGCCAAATAACCATTCATTCTGCAATTACCTTTTCATCACCGCAAAAGCGGTAATATACAACTTCTACCTCAGACATACAAGACCAGACAGCACAGCAACTTCACAGAGAGAGGCAACTCACCAACTCACTGCAGCCTTCCAACAAAAGGTGAGATGTCGGATCCTACACGAACATCACCACCATAGGCAAAACAACACCTTAGATCTTTTCCACCAAGAATGGAATCCACGGAATCAACTCCTGGCTGAGCAGGGCGACTGCATTATAATCCACTTTCCAGCATAGAAGTGACACCTTTACCCCCCCCCCCCCCCCAAAAAAAGAAAGGGGGAAGAAAGAAGGATTGTTGTGCTTAACAGTGCGAAAGTTAATCAGCTGGCACTCTCGTGTTAATAGATAATATTGTGCAATAGTAACTTCTATGTTCTTCCACATTTATGTTCTTATGTTAAAACAAGATCTTATGTTATCATGTTAAAATAACTCTTAATGGCTTTAATTTATTTTAAAAAAAAAAAAAAAAAAAATGTAATTAGCCTTATAAGTGACTTCGATGTAACATACCTCAACAAGAGTATGAGCATGTAACCTCTCTGTCTGACTGCAGAGAAAACCAAAAACCGGTTAATCCTGTATATAAGATTGTTATGTTTACAATAAAAAAAAAAAAAAAAAAATATATATATATATATATATATATATATATATATATATATATATATATATATATATATATACATACATACATACATACATACAATGTGTAGCAGAACAACCTCCTATTTCGCTATAAAGTCGAAAACATCAAGAGCTCGAACGAATGCGACTGTTGGCGACCCTAGATACAAAATGGCGGCAAGTAAGCCTTCTATTTAGAACCTTAGGGCAAACGAATATCGCGTTAGATCGCAGTGCATCTGTTTCGTAATCTAAAGCGTTAATCGAACAATTCCAATTATTAACTATTCAATCAATGTCAAAACATAAGCTGTAACATGTTGTGTTGCATTTATATAATGTTGTAAGCATTGTTATTATTTATAAACACAAACAAAATTTAAATTTTTAATTTTTTCCTTGGGGGGGGGGGGGGGTGCTGCAGTGTCGCAGTGCTTATGTACGGGTCGCCACTGGGGTATACTCCTTAAACATTTAGAAAAAAAATCTTTAAGTTAAAAGACTAAGTGAAACGAGGTGGTCCGCAAGAGCTGACGCTATATTGGTTTTGATCGTGGATATAAACAAATTAAAGACGCATTACTTGAACTATCCATTTCTCCTCATGAAAAACCTATTTCTAAATTAGAGAGCTCATCATTGGCTGAACATTTTGACAAACCAGAAACAGCAATTTTAACAGTTATGTGGGACAAAATTTTACAACGAATAAATGCTACTAGTAAATCTCTACAAGATCCCGATATGGATTTGTTTTTAGCTAATAATTTGTTACACTCTTCAGTTAGTTTTATTTTAGATATCAGAAATAGCTTTGCTGCTGTAAATGAAGAAGCGAATTTATTAATAGATGAGACAAAATTTAAAGATGTAAAGGAAAGAGTTAAAAAACGAAAAAAAATGAGTGACGAAGTTTAACAATCTAACAAAGAGATTATATTACTTGGGAAAGAAAATTTCGCTGTTTTGACACTTTTAATGTCATTTGCGATAAGCTAATTTTTAAAATTAATGAAAGAACAAAAAACTATTTCGACATATTAGATATGTTTGACATTTTTTTGAAGGAAGATATAGATCAAGACAAGTACAAGACAAGTATTGATAAAATTTTACAAACTTATTCGACTGATATTGATCCAGAAAAATTTACTGATGAAGTTAAGCAATTTTTAATAATGATAAAGGAAGAAAATCCTTCATTTAAAAATATGTACAAATTTATAAACGATGGGTAAAGATCTACTTTTCCGAACGTAGAAACAATAAACAAAGTTAAAATATTTTTGATGATGCCTATTTCAAATGCAAGTGCTGAACGCTCATTTTCAGTGTTGAAACGAATAAAAAATTATTTAAGAAGTAACTTGCACCTTGTTCTATTTGGTGCAAGTTACTTCTTAAATAATTTTTTATTCGTTTCAACACTGAAAATGAGCGTTCAGCACTTGCATTTGAAATAGGCATCATCAAAAATATTTTAACTTTGTTTATTGTTTTTACGTTCGGAAAAGTAGATCTTACCCCATCGTTTATAAATTTGTACATATTTTTAAATGAAGAATTTTCTTCCTTTATCATTATTGAATCATATCATGGAATCAAATATAATGGACTCGATCAATTATGATGACATTATAGATATATTTGCTAAAACCAAAGCCAGAAAAAAAAAAAAAAACTTAGTTATTATTTTTTTATTTAAATTTGAACTGATTTTTTTATACTTTTTTAAAATGCAAATATATGTATACCGATGTTGTATTGTGTTATTAAAATGAGTTATTGTGGAAATGTTGACTTTTATTTTCAATAAACTAAAAAAAATGCTTATTTTTGAGGGCCTCATAATGATATTGTGCCTCGGGTCTCCAAAAGTATAAATGCGGCCCTGATCTCCATTCTTCGTCTACTTCCTATTCCTCAGTCTATTTTCTAATTTCTACTTCATTAAGCATTTCCTAGGGAAGACCAATCGAAAGCACTTCATCTGGAATTTACGATTTGCATATTGTTTGCAATCAAAAATACAGTGATTTGATTCGGTATATATCTACATCACATACTAAGTAAAGGTTTCTTCGAATCATCGGAAGGCTATAATTGAAGAATATTTAAAAGTTATAATAGTAATCATGTAAGGATTGGCTATGTTTACATGCAAAAGTAAACACCGCAGTATTGCCACACAATTCTTATATGCACAATTTTAATGCAATTTTAATGCAACTGCCATTTAGTTGCCAGGCAGACGAAGGAATGTTATGAATGAGTGACAGATCGCATAGATCCGAAGAAAGTTTTATTGGCATATCTTACATTAAATTAGGTTCCATGAAAAATGCTAAATCTCTAAATAAGTGCAGTGAAGTGTTTATTTATTTATCCGAGGAATAAATCCCAAGGAAACATGAAGATTAAATATAAGGCATTTTTATTAGCTCTCAAATATAGAAAATGTAAGTCAGTTTGTTTAAACACCGTTGGTAACGTCAAGTCTGTAGATTATGTTAATATTGTGAATGAATAATAAGAGCTATAAATCAAAGGATTGTAAATATGTCGTTGAAGGGGTGTTTCCTTAACTGACATCGGAATTTCTTCTCAACCAAACTAGATGCAGTAAGATGATGGGTACGGCTAAACCATGAAAAACCATCTTCCTTTGGGAAGATGGAATTTAGAATAGTGATTTCTTCTAACGGAACTTCATCAAATCAACTGTTGAGGGCTATCTTTTTTTAGAAATCGGAGAGCAGCTTGTTTCTACTTTGTCATCACCATAATGCAGTGTTTCTCAACGTGGGGGACAATTTGAATATTTGAAAATGTGGGGAGCAATTTGAAAATGTACATGTACATATTTATATTATACTTTTTTTCAGAACTTGGCTGACTATTATGTTAGGGGGGGGACATCAAATTCTTTGAGACGTTGAGATGGGGCATGATCCAAAAATCGTTGAGAAACTGCCATAATGCGATCTCTAGTCAGCGCGCATACAGAAGGGCAGCATGCGGATAAGGAAGACAACTACTTTCATCTTATTTCCAAATCCTAATCGACGAGTTACAAGGTAAATTTTCAGAGATGATGAATATGTAGTCATGTATTAACGTGACTTCATGACTTATTTAGCATTGTATTAACTCGCTCGAAAATGAATTAAAAAAAACATCAAGTTCCACTCGGTGACTAGCCAATTTCTTCTGCCAATGGAGTTGTCGTTACTACAGAAATTTTATTAAAATAAGATTTTTTCCCATTAAAAACTGTGCTGATATAGAACTTCTGAATAAGATTTTAATTCCGCGCACATTAAATAAATCGGTAGATTTTGTTTAAACGACAAGAAAGGGAGAAAGAAAAAAAAATCGTATTTGATATGCAGCGTAATCACTATGCCATATTGTTTCGTTTCTCCAGCTTCGTAAACAATTGCCCTGCTATATTTTTCTCAGCAGCCGATAAACGTATAAACATAAGAAATGGGGAAATATAGGAAAGAATTATATAAAGATGACGTTATATTTCTAATGAATGACAGTAATAAATTGAATCAGACATACCTGCAACGTTGTAAAAAAGTCAAAAGACACAAAATGTTAGGAAATTTCAAAAACAATCCACATTTATTAATTATAATCACTCATCACATTTCTACATGACGTATTAGTCTCGAACCAGAAGAAACCCAACTAAAAATTAAATTATTTATCTATATATTTATTCATTGGAGAATAAAAGGCATTAACGGATTTTTTTTTTTTTTTTTAAGTTGAAACAATTTCACTTTGCATGGTGAATTACAAAATATTTCATTTGGACTACTTGTTCGTTCCGTTATTTTTATTTCATTTCATTTTTTTTTTTGTTAAGAATTAATCAGGGAAAATTGTTCCGCCTCATAACGGAAGTGATAAGGCTAAAGCTTGCTTACTTATTATAACAGGGTGACAAATAGATTGGATAAGGGTGATGCATACTTAGTATTATACTTAGATTTTGCAAAGGCCCCTGATAAATTGCCATATGATAAGCTGGTAATTAAACTGGAACGAATGGAGGTAGACAGTAGATTAGTGCGCTGGATTGGAGATTAGCTCTCCGATAGATATCAGTGAGTTGTCTATCGAGAAGCAATATCCCAAGAGGAAAGTTGCAAGTGGTGTATTCTAAACGTCTGTTCTGGAGCCATTTCTATTTTAACTAAAGGATTTGAATAGTTCGCCCTACTTTGCATCATCTGAAAAGTAAGGAGAGAGTAGTAGTAGAGGACTATGAAGACTATGAAGAGTAGAGCGGATGCGGTGGATTTGCAAGAGGACTTCAATGGAATGGATGAAAGAGGAATTGATTTCAATGTTGTAAAAGTGTAAGGTTTTGAAATTTGGGAAGTAAAGATGAGATATAGAGATATATATACAATTGGTAGAAATATCACGGATGACGTAGACGACATGGGATATCTGGAAGTGATTGCAGACAGAAATTTATCAATTTGTGTAATAAAGTCATAAAACGATAAAGATTACCCAAAATATCTAGGAGTCACCCTATATAAAATCTCTCACCTACAAAACTACATATACGACAGCTGGAAAATAAGATTGAAGCTAGAAACAATATTATCTCTAAACTGATTGGAACTAGCTGGGGGATGGAGAGCCTCCACACTTAGGGTGTTTGCCCTGGCTTTGGTCTTCTCAAGCAGAGTACTGTTCCCGATCTGGAGTAGAAGTAGTCATGTCAAGTTCATAGGTATAAAATTGAACCAAATCCTCCGTATTATCTCAGATACTCTGAAATCAACCATGGCTTCCTGTCCTAGCAAATATCACCCCACCGGATCTTAGAAACACTTGAAAAAATATAAAAAATTCAAATCTGATCCTCTACAACCGATCTCAAATATACTAAACAATCCGCCACGAACCCGATAATTGCAGTCATCTCATAATGGGGTATATGGTTCATTTACTTGAGTCTACAGGACCAAAAAAGCAAATCTTCTGGAAAATCCTATTGTCGGCAAACTCAGTAACGGGTACGTTATATTGCTAGTCATCCACTTAATCTCTACTCAGTTTATCCTTCTGACCCTGGTATGCAGTCTGATAATACTGCCTCACTCAAATCCCTGACCACTTCTCATGCACTAATGCCATTCATTCCATGTAGCTTCTTAATGTCATAGTAATGCTTCATGTTGCCACCTCAGTTTGTCATAATTGACAGTATTATAGCTTTACATAAACTCTTTCTTGATTGAAAATTCCACGTGTTAAGCAATCTCCCAGAACAAGACTGCATGGTCACTTTTCCTGATTGGAGGCAGAGGTGCTACTATAGTTACAGATAGATCTTCTGATGCTAATACCAGACTCAGCAGTCTAAATCTCCTGGTCTTCTCCTCCACCATATGCTGTTTCAAGTAATTATCCCTTAGTAATTGTATAAATTCCATTTTCATTTTGTCATGTGCTGTTTCCTCCTTCCAATCTATATCCTCATACTTGAAGTCTCCAATGACAATTGCTCGGCCCAGGGCTGTGCTTACACTTTTACAGAGGCAATAGAGTGCTCCTGGGTCTCATTTGTTTGGGCCCTTAAATTGGCTCTAATTTCTGGGGGCACCAGCTAGAGCCTCATGCGCCTGTACATAAGTATAGACCTGGCTCGACTTGCACACATTGTGCTAATCTGCTGATGCATGTCATCCATATCTTCTTCTGTACCCCCTAAGTCCAGAAGCATATCAGCAAACAACAAAAAGTCTAAAAAAGTGTTTATACTAGTTTTTAAAATGGTAAGAATTTTGCTTGTACAACAGTTGGAAATTTTTACATATAAAGTACGTGATTTCGCGTGTTGGTGACGAATTCGTACATTGCCTTATTCCGTTCTCCCCTTCAATTTGAATCGATTCTTCTTCTTCTGTGCCAGCCAAGGATTTCGCATGTGTGGTCAGACAATATTTTGCCCTATTGGCCTCTATCTCACACCAGACAGCTCAAATGAACCATTTCCATCAGATCAATAATATACCTTAATATATATTTTTCTTGGTTAAAGTTCTTTAGTTATCATTAATGATACCCTGCTTTCTGCCATATTTCCTATATCTTCTCTGAAAATACAATATCCATTAGAGTCTATCCCTGTAAACACATCATTCTCTGACAACCGGGCCCACGCTGATGCCAATAATTTTTAGCCAAGTCGAATTGACCTATTCCATAAACTCCTCTTCTCTATTTCTGATACTTCGGACATTCGTGCACATGTATCTAACATCCCTTTGGGCCGACAGTTCCCTTACATAATGTTATTAACTACCTATTCAAATTCGTAACCTGTGAAACTGTGTCTATCCAGCTCCTAATAATCATTCCTGCACTCACACGTATTTATTCCACGTGTGGCTGGACACATACTTGATCGTTTTTCCCTAATATCTCTAGTTTCCCTGGTTTTGCACTTCCAAACTCTCACCCATCAACAATTTCTCCGATTATCTAACTCCAAAACCATTCAAGTGAAGTCTATCAGGCATGTTCTTTCGTTCATCACATTCACTCCACATATCTATAAACTGCATACCATTCTTCCCACACAATATTCTCATTGTAAATGATTGCCCATTTCCTCAATTATGTCCTATCATACAGAAGCAGTAACTCACAATCTTTATATCCTTACTCTTCATTTTTTCCTTACTCTTCATTTTTGCTTCTTCCAAAAACTCTTTCATATCCTCTCTCTCTCTCTCTCTCTTCAAGCCTGCCAAAACAATTAACTCGTCACTTCTTACTTCTGCAAACTTTCAATTTCATTAACATCCTTTATCTACGCACCTGAGAAATATGCTTTCGTCATTTTCTCATTAAGTATTACCAACTCTTGTCTTGTCATACTTTCTCTTCTCTTCCAGTTTCTCGCACTTTGATGCTTTTCCCATTCACTGTTTTTTTCTTCTCCCCTCTTTCTGTACCACACGCCAATCGTTTCTTCAGTCGCTCGAGCACGCTTCTGAAAAAGTCCCTGTAAGCTTGCAATTTCATTCCGCACTGTGGTCTCGTCATCCACTTCCTTGAATCTCTCATTCGTATTTCGTGTACTATTATTCATTCTTTCTGAAACATTCTCTGTAACAGTTTTACAATACCGCCTTATATCTTTAATATCAGTATTTATTTTTCAGCTCCCAACACGACTCGCATTTCTTGTATTCTCTCACGAAACATTCGTATTTGCATTTCTCTGAATCGTTTCTTTTTTTTTTTCTATTTATATCCAATTCTCTATTGTCTACGCGGTGCTATTTCATTTACAAATGACCATTTATTATGAAATATCACCGGTTAGCTGTACTTTGCAAAAAGTTATGTGCACTAATAAGATTTGGTTCAAAGAGAATCATGGAGTCAGAAATAGAAATCTGAAGTTTATACTAACTTCAGAGAGGACAGAGGATACAGAATCGGGTGGGGTTTTGTAAATGATAGCAGAAGAATTGAGGACAAAAAAAGTAGAAATACATCAGGAGTGTAGGAATGCAGAGGGCAGTTCATTTGAAGCTATCTGGTGTGAGATAGGCCAGCAGGAAGAAATATATAATTGGTTGCTGTTATAATCCAAAGAGTATAAGAGGAAAACTTAGATGGAATGCATTGGTAAATTACCACGGTGAACGCAGATAGAGTAATTAATATGAGAGATTTCACCTTTGGCGACAAATATTAGGAGGAAAAATGGTCAGAGGAAGGAAAGGAAATGGAATTTATACAGCTGTTAACCTGAGAGCATGTAATGAAGAGGACACAAAGTTTGAGAGTGCCGGATATGGTCAAAGCATAACAGAATTTAATAATAACCTATCTAGCTATACTGCACCCACTTAGGGAAAGCGATCATGTAGGCTTGAACAGATAGATTGCTAGATATGCAGAATTTTCTATTAAGAAGGGATATATGTATATGGAATTACAAAGCAGGTGATTATGACAAGTGGAGGAGTCAGCTATTTAGCAATACCATGGCCTAAGGATTTGGAGTGGAGATAGAAGCTGGTGAGCACAGGAGGTGGACAAGAGATGTTTGATGAAAGTATTTTCAGTCTGTATACTCAGAGTGAGAAGGATAAATCAGGCAAGAGTTAAATGAATAAATAATGTCATTAAGCAGGAGCTTCAGAAAAAGATAAAATTATGAAGGGACTATAAAGAAAAAGGCGATCAGCTTCTCATGAGTGCTACACGACACAGACAAGAACGATGACCTGTATGGTAAAGAAGGACAAAGCTAATTATGAGAAAGAGCACTGATGAGGCCAAAAGAAATCTTAAAGAATTCTTTTGCTATGCAACAAGTAAAAAGAGAAATGACTTTGAAAAATGCTGATGGTAGAGATGTATTTTTATAACAGAAGGAAACCAAGTAGTTACTCACTGAGTGATCATTCCGCAGAATGATTGAATGGCAGGTGAATTGATTGCGGTTCAGGATATGACATTGACTGATGGGAGAATACAGGCTAAAGGATTGGAAGTGCTTAGGATTTTGCAGAACCGTAATGCGAATACGTCCGTAGAATTAGATGGCATATTTAGATGGTAACGACAAGGGCTAGTCACTTCCAAGACTCCTGCGAAATATCTGTATTATTTTTATTCGATTAATGTAATTTAAATTACATTAATCGAATTTAATCGAATTTAAATTTAAACATTCCAGTAATGCAATTTAAATACTTAACCAAATTTGTAGCATGTAAATATGATTAATGACATGGAAACAATGTTAGGTTTCCTCGTCGCGATGGTGGTGCTGCAAACTGATACTTTGATATCCATTTAAGTGATCAGATTAATATCTAGCACATCCCCGCTCCCTTTACTTTGCAGTATTAAATCTTTGGTATAATTTTAATGTTGCTACAATCCTTTCTCTCAAATTTGCAGTAAACATTAAAAGTACACTAAATAATTAATATTGTCAAATAAATAATGAGGAATAACAGGTGTATGATGTGCAAATAATAATAATAATAATAATAATAATACTGTTGTATTGTATGTACGTTACATGCTAACTCCATTACAAACTAGAAATTAAAAAAAAATTCCCAAAAAACTATAGCAGAACTCTGTTGCTTTGGGGAAAAAAAATAATAATGGAGGATGATATAACGGCTGTGTGGACCATACAGGTAGATACGGCACCATCTTATGAAATCTGTTTAATATAAAGCTGTTGGTTATAATGCGTTTTTACTTGCTAATTGCGTATATTCTCCTGGATGGTTGCGGGACGAAAAACCCGAGTTTCCGGGAGAAAAAACTCACCAACTTCTTGTGAGAACAGAAAGCACTAGTTCGTTCTTTCCAACCAAAGGGCATCGTCGCAACCGACTTAGCCTCAGAGACTCTCACAAATAAAAATATCGGTGTGATATTACATCCGTTTGCATTCGTTTTTTTTTTTTTTTTAAATCAATGCTATCACAATGTTTATAAACCTATGTACTGTACATTAGCATTAGTGTGTTGGTGAGATAGGGTCAGATAATCTCGAAATTCCGATGTAGAGGCCAAACTTGGAACTTTTTCCTAGTCGCTTCAGGCGGTGGTCTTATAGGGGTGATGGAATTCGTCTACCACCCAAGAACATTCTCAGACATCCATGCTCACATTGGAATGTCAATCCATAGCAAGTTGGTGTGGCAACACCAACCACTCAGTCAAGCAGGTCAGCATGAATGCTGTCAGTAACATCATCCTGAATATAGAGAATTTGAATGTTATAACATATTAGCATTACATACATTCTATTATTATTATTATTAGTAGTAGTAGTAGTAGTAGTATCTATTAATGTGGGCTCCAATTTAAATACTTAATCAATTATGCCATTTTACATGTCTATTTCTATGGCGCGATCGATTCTCATCATAACGTTAGGAATCATTACATGGGCATTTTCAGCAAAAGAAGTTAGTCCGTAAAAGTGTTTTTTTTTTTTTAATTTTTTTTTTTATTTTATTAATCTGAAACTTGCATTTTTCCTCCAACAAAACAGAGAAACCTATCAGGGAAAACACATGCAATTAATAAAAATACATTCCTGGAGTGAATTGTGCGGAGTAGCCTTCAATGAAGAATCCACAGACTCGACGAAGGTTCTATGCGATAATAACATAAAATCCTTTAACCCATTTATATTCCACAAAGGTAGAAGGTGAAACTGCTTTAATGTTTCGGCTGGTAGCTTGCCTCCACCCTTAGTTGTCACGGGCATCTAAGTTCTCAGCTACATTCGCTGTAATAACAAACACAGTCCACTCAAAATATTATGACTACCCAGAATATTATTATTATTATTATTATGATACCTCCCAGGGAGGCCAAAGACTCATAGAGGTAGAGTGTGCCAACAGCATCGAACGATTGATCCCTTCCAACTACTAACCGAGCTCAAACTTGCTTAACTTTTTGCGTGAACCATTAGTAGCAGAGGCTCTAACAATCGACCAATTTGCAGGCATTTCACAATCGTTGTTAAGATGTTGCAAGAGTGAAAGGATACTGGGAAGAACAGCAGCTGTTAAGCTAATATTGGTGGACGTCTACATCTCATCAATGTTCGTGAATGAACACGGAGCTCCAAAGTGGGTCCCAATCAAGGTGTCCATGCTTATGTCTAATTATTGGACGATGCCTATAGTTTGAACCTCACTTTCAGATGCATTTTCCTTTCCCTCCAAGGCATCACGAATTTTCTCTTTGTTCCTTAATTTATGGAAATCAATGTAGTAGTTCGTAGCCCTCCCCCCTTTCTTGCTGCAACTACTCCTGCAGGGAATGATACAGCATGGACTCTATGATACTTTGAACATTGCAGGAAGTATGTTCGACCACGTTGTCTGGATTCCTTACCAATTTGAGGGCGGAAGATTCAAACGCTGCATCTCTGATGCACGTAATCCCAGAGATGTTCTATAAAATTCGCAACTGGATTTCACTACCGTGTTCGGCGAACCGTCCTCAATACTGGCAGTGTGGCGCGGTTAATTATCCTGCTGGAACGCGCTTGGGAAGACAGTCGATCTGGCCTGCCAGAAAGTTAAAGTATATGCTCTCTAATCAACATGCTGCAGATATGAATCCTACCATGGGTATGAATGTTTGTGATGGTCTTTAGGTGGGAGATGAATTTCATCGTAAGGTGTGTTAATATCTATATCTATAATTAATTATTGCTCAATCCAATGTGATTAAGGCGCCAATTTTTTTTTTTGTCCAGAGGCGCTCAAACTTGTTAAGACGCCACTGTATATACATATAATATATGCATATGCACACACATGCGCGCGCACGCATATAGGCTGTCCTTGATTCACGTAAATTAGGACTTACAGAAGTTACCGTGAAAAGGATGGATATGGTGAATCATAAAAATTTAACTTAACCAGCTACATTTGCACGCCATCTAACGACAGTCTTCAGCAGCGCAGACAACCCATACCCGTACGCTTTCAACATGGTTGTGCTATATTTCTAGTTGTATATATTTTTAAAGTATTCACTTGAGGCCTAATACCCCCACGGTTCTTCTTAAATGTCGAAAGAGAAGTACATGACGAATTCGCTTGTTATGGAAAGATTGATGAAGAGAAGCAACAAGTCGCTGTACGGTCATCTCATGACAATTTCTTAAAAAAAAAAAAAGTCGAAGGGCCAAATTAAATATATTTTTACAAGTTTTCTATTTCCTCATACTATTTAACTCTATTATATTATTCTGCATTAATCATTCCATACTGAAATCAAATTTGTGTGTAAATTCTGTGACTAAAATAGAAAAATATTCTTTAAAACACGTTAATGTATCACCGCATATGCACAATGTAAACACATACGTAGTACGTTGTGATCAAGGTGTAAGGAGTTAAATCTGACTTAGGTAAAATCTGAGTTGTATAAAGTTTGCAGAACTTAAGTTGTAGAATAACTAAATAAAAAAAAAATAATAATAATAAAATAAAAATAAGCTAACGCCTTTTATTCTCTTGTAGAGAGTAGGTGAGACTAGACCATGTTAGTCCTGTCTAACTTTTGGAGACTGAGTAGGCAGCTCAGTCTCAACCGGTAGCCAATCAGAGATAGCTGTCCCAAGACTATAACAAATTATAAGCTGCATCTAATGAAAAGAAGACTGACAAGTGTAACCATTTCGTGGTCCATATTGGTTCACAAGCTTCACTCTGTGAGAACGAGCAGTATCTTATAGAAGGATAAATGTTTTCCTCTATCAGTTGTAGTATTCATGGTTCTGTCAGGAACCACATACAGGTTGGTGCATCCGCCCAAGACACCTTCCCAAACCATCACAAAACTTCCACTTCCACTTTAAAAAAATCACAAAACTTCCACTTTCATGAATATTCCAGGGATAATGTGTCCCTGGTTCTGTACAAAGCTATACTAAGAGCTTGCTTGGTATAGCTTTGTAGAGCAAATCGGGAGTCATCTGTAAATAGTACCGATTCCACTGATCTTTGTTCTCGTTGACGTGGAGCTTGGCCCATTTCAAACTTTTTTCCCTTGTGGCATGGAGATAGTGGCAAGTTGCCTATCATACAAAGAAGGCATGAAGGATTCACTTTCATGAAGCTTTCTGCACATAGAAGCAGATACTAATGTTCCTGTAGCTGACTGGAGGTCAGATTGTAGCTGATTCAGGGTACCACAACTGTTTCAGCAAGTTCAGAAAAGACGTTTTGTGATTTTTGTTTATTAATTATCTTGGAAAGAGTAAGTAACCTTTTCAAGATAATAAACAAAATGCCTTTAGCATCCCAAAACACTGATGCCATGACCTTTCCTGATGATGGAACCGACTTGGTCTCCTTTCGTGAAACCAACCGGCTTCTATCGAGTTTTGACTGCTGTTTGGATTCCAGTGTGTAATGGTGAATCCAAGTCTCATTCATAGTAATAAATCGATGTACAAAATCAGTTTTATTCTTGTTAAAACGCTCCAAGCACTGTTCAGATATATCCATGCGAGTGCGTTTTTGATCTGCTGTGAGCAAGCTTTGCGCTTGCTCAAAGCAGATTAAAAACGCACCCATCTTGTGCAGAGCTTTTTCATTTGCAATTCTTCATGCAAAATATATCCTACACATTCTTTTGAAATGCCTATAGTCTCAGCAATTTCATGCACTTTGACTAGCCGGTCATCCAATACCATATCATGCACTCGATCAATGATTTCTGATGTTGTTACACTTTTTGGACGTCTTTCACATGGATCATCTTCAAGGTTGGTACAGCTACGTTTAAACTCCGCAGCCCATTTCTTAATTGTCGAAAATGATGGAGAAGAGTGCCCATAAACTTTTATGAACTTCAAATGAATTTCTTTTGGTGTTAAACCTTCTTTTCCAAAGAATTTTTTAACCGCACGATACTCAATTTCATCCATTTCAAGGGATACAGACACTCTTGCTTCTGACAGCTGTATAAAACAAACTACTTGATAGAATGACTTGCAATTTCACATGGATGCTTATGACAAATGTACCAACTTAGAAAAAAAAAATCTTGCTGATAGTGTTGCCATCTATTGTCGAGGCTGAGAAATTTTCAGAATATATATATATATATATATATGAAGTAGATTAAATGATTGGAAGCTGAGCATCTCAGTTAAGAATCCATTTCAGTTATACATGGCTTCCAGTCATGTAATCTACTTCACATATGTCTCACAGTACAAGTAAATCTGTTATATCATATATATATATATATATATATATATATATATATATATATATATATATATACCGAGTGATCCAAAAGTAACAGAAAAATTAAAAATTCAATAATTCGAAAAGCATAGACAGTAGCACGACGCGGTTTTCACAAATGCACAAAAAGACATGGGATTTTTTTTAATAACAAAAAATTTTATTGCCAGAATAGTTACATTTTCCACCGACAGGTGAAGCTTCAACTGTGTCAGTAGTTTGTCCAGTGGCGCAGCACAGTTCGCAGCGCAGCTTGGATTATAGATGTTCAATGTGAAAGCCGTGATTTATGAGAATGGCCGTCAGACATGGCATGACATTCTGCACAGCATTGAAGAGGGTTTCAGCTGTAATTCCTGTCACATGATGGCGAACAGCTTCTTTCAACATGGCCAATGATCGGCCGCCCTCTGTACACCTGTGACTTCAAGTAGCCCCATAACCAAAAGTCACAAGGTATAAGGTCTGGAGACATTGGTGGCCATTCGTGCTGGAAAGAGCGACTGAGGACATGGTCATCGCCAGATGTCGATCGCAGCAGGTGCTGAACAGGGCCTGTGATGTGCAGAGGCGCTCCACCTTGCATAAATGTTACACTATGGAGGGCTTGCCTCTCTTGCAAGGAGGGAATGATGCTGTCTCTTACAAGCGCTGCATAACGCTCGCCTCTGACAGAAACAGTTCGAAATGTACCGCTGTGGACTTCCTCAAAGATAAAGGGGCCTATAATGAATGACGCAGTGAACCCGCACCACGATGTCACCTTTGGCTGATGCAAAGGGGTTTCCACAATTGCGTGTGGGTTCTCTCTCGCCCAGATGCGGCAGTTGTGTGCATTTACACTTCCATTAAGCGAAAAGTGCGCCTCGTCAGTCCACAGGACGTTTGACAGCCAGTCCACATTGTTTTCCATCTGTTGAAAAGCCCAATTTGCAAATTCATGATGTCTCTCGAAATCGGTTGGTTTCAGTTCCTGTACGTGTTGGATTTTGTAAGGATACCTCTTGAGGATGATCCTGTGTGATCGCCACACAGTCCCATACGAAATGCCAGTTTGTCTTGAAATTTCACGCGCACTGCATTCCCCATGTGCGGAAGCTGCCGATTGTCTGTCAGTCTCGTGCACAACTGCAATAGTTTTTTTGGGTCTCCCGCTTCTTGCACGAGCTTCCAAACTACCAGTGTCCTCATACCTTTTCATCATAGCCATCAGTGAGGAACAAGACATCAACATCAGTGCCTTTCTATTTCTAATACCCCACATCGAACCATAGGTGCACAAAGCCGCACTTGTACATTCGGAGTTCTGATAATAGAGCTTAACTAAAATTGCTTTATCTCGTAACGATAACATGCCTCACTTGGCAGAACGTTTAACTTCTGTAATAAACGTCAAATGTTGAAAGTTTAACTTCAGTATTCACTACATCTGGAATTTACATACCTCAGGGTTTAAATAACGACAGGCAGCAGCTCATGGACCGCTACAGCGCCACCTGTCGGCGACAAAGGTAACTATTCTGGCAATAAAATTTTTCGTTATTAATAAAAATCCCATGTCTTTCAAACCCATGAAAAATCCCATGTTTTCAAACATTTGTTGTGTTTGTTGACCTTACTGCTGCATACGACACACAGTATGGAAAGAGGGGATGCTATACAAGCTGATACAAGTCATACCATGCCAATCCATCATAAGACTTATTGGTAACATGCTTTCTGACAGGTTCTTCCATGTGGTACTGGGAAATAAAATGAGCAAACTGAGAAAGCTGAACAATGGGCTCCCCAGGGCTCAGTATTAGCACCAATCTTGTTCAACTTTTATACATCTGATCTGCCGACAACTAGGTCAAAAAAATTTGCTTATGCTGATGACATAGCCCTCGCCATCCAACACAAGAGCATTGAAGTAACTGAAGATATTCTCACAAATTACCTTAGAACCATTGGGGAATACTTTCATAAATGGAGACTAACACCAAACCTCAATAAGACTGAGGTTAGCTCTTTTCACCTAAAAACCAAATTAGCAAATAGGAAACTTCAGGTCAGATTTAACAACAGAATGCTGCAGCACCAAGATTTCCCTAAATATCTGGGTGTTACCCTGGATAGAACGCTATCTTTCAAAAGACATCTAGAGAATCTCTCTTTAAAGATCAGAACCCGTAATAACATCATACAAAAACTGTGAAGTTATACATGGAGTTTTTCTGCTATTACACTGTGATACTCCACATTGGCCTTAGTCTACTCTGCAGCAGAATATTGTTCACCAGTATGCAGTCGCGGCCGGTGAAAATTTTAAGTGGGGGTGCTGCATACACAAAATAAAATAAAAAAATCTTTTTTTCCTAATCAGTAACCAATTTATTAATAAATAAATTATAATATTAAAAATATTTCATCCTCACCACGAACAAACACCAATAATTAAAGTTTCGTATCTCACAGAAATAACGTGCACAAGCATACGATACACTGCCCAAACGAGGCATTTATAAACACAAACAAAACTTAATTTTTTCATTTTTCCCTTGGGGGTGCTGCAGTGTTTATGTATGAGCTGCCACTGCAAGTATGGCGGAATGACTTGTAACGTGCAATCACAAGCGCAAACGAATATCGGCGAGACTGGCTGCAATTGGCCTAACGTGATAATTCTGATACTGCGTTATATTGCAGTGCATTTGTTTCGTAATCTAAAGCATTAATTGAACAATTCCAATTATTAACTATTCAATCAATGTCAAAATATAAGCTGTAACCTTTAACATGTTGTATTGCATTTATATAATGTTGTAAGCATTGTTATTATTTATAAACACAAACAAAACTTAATTTTTTCATTTTTCCCTTGGGGGTGCTGCAGTGTCGCAGTGTTTATGTATGAGCCACCACTGCAAGTATGGCTAAACAGTCCTCATATCAAGAAAATAGACATGCAAATAAATGCAGCAATGAGGACAATAACAGTTTGTGTCAAATCCACCCCTCTCTACTGGCTTCCAACTTTGAGCAATATTGCACCACCGAACCTGTGCAGACAAATTGCTCTAGTAAAAGAATACAAAAAAATAAACAGCAATCCTCTGTTGCCGATACATGAAGACCTCCCATATATAAATATGAATCGCCTTAAATCCCGATGGCCCCCAACTAATATTGGCTGAAAAACTAGTACATAGCAATTTCAATGTTGATTCGAAATGGCTAGAAACTTGGAAAGAAAAATCGCCACCAGACTTAAACAAGAGTTTCCTTCTCGACAAAAATCCGAAAGGAATTGAGCTTCCACATCATCTATGGAAAAGCCTAAATAGGATATGCACAGGACATGGTATCTGTGCAGACAGCTTACACAAGTGGAGAAGATCACTTACACCCCAATGCGACTGTGGGGCCATAAACCAAACCACCGAGCACATTGTGAAGGACTGCAGCATAAGAGCCTACTCTGGTGATCTGAGAGACTTTTTTGAGGCAGATCCTTCAGCTCTTGATTGGCTATCTGAACTAGACTTAAAATTTTAGACTTTTTTTTAATCTGATATTCGTATATGTGCATCACTTGTATCATTTTTATTGTCTGCACAAATATGTATTTATATATTCTGATGTCATGTCTTTATTATGCCATATGCTAAATAAATAAATAAACATGATAAAATTTCCCCAATTCCTAACTTGACAAGTTATTATTATTATTTTTATTAACATCTGAGCTCCATGGAGTCAGAGACTCATCGTGGGAGGTACACACTATTGCACACAATGCTCATCCCACCGTGCCTTAAAATGATTCAGTGTGTCTACATTTACAACACATACACACACACTCAAGCAATGCATTCCACTCTCCATGCAAAGAACCTACTCTTCACTCCTCTTTAAAGTTTCCAGTAATAGCCTTCTACTCCCCTGCCTTTCTCATTCTGTGAAAAATCTCTTCCATGTCAATCTGATAAAAACCTATGACTAGCTTATATGTCTCAATCGTATTCCTTTTCCTCCTGTTCACAAGGCTTTGCAATTTACATTCTCTCAATCTGTTCTCATACTGCACATTCCAAAGACCACTGACCACCTTTGTGAATCTTCTCTGGACCCTTTCAACACATATCCTCATCACCATGAAAACTCAGAGACCTGATCAAGGCCTTATACAATAGCATTATAACCTTATTATTTTTGCATATTAGGGTCCTCTGCATCATTGCCATTATCTAATTTGATGTCTTCACAACTTGTGCAGTGTGGCCCATGAACTTCAGGTCCATGTCCACCACCACTCCCAGATCTCTCATTTCCACTACCTCCTTTAAAGTTTCCCACCAAGTGTATACTTTACTTACCAAATTTCAAAACCTTACACTTTGCAACATTGAACTAACAGTTCCTCTTACCTGCCCATTGATGCAATCTATTCAAATCCTCCTGCAATATATACTCCTTCATTCCAATATATAAAGGAGACTCAAGAAGGGAGTGTAGTTACTGTGCAAAGATTTATGAAAATATAATGGCAACAAGAATAAGTGATAAAATAGAGGAAGGTTTAAGAGAAGAACAGTTGGGTTTTAGAAAAGGAGTGCTCGATCAACTGTTGATCTCATTTTTGCTGTAAGAGAAATGGAGAGACACCGGAAATTTGGGGAAAAAAAAAACTTTTGCATTTCTTGATTTGGAAAAAAGCCTTTGATTGTTTGGAAAAGATAGGCATAGAAAAAGAAGAAATACTCAAAGAATATGAATATTAAATCTAAGAGGTGTGTGAAGACTAAATTTGCTAATTTGAAGTGGTTTACATTTAAAAATGGACTGCAACAAGGAACTGTGTTATTTCCATTGCTGTTTCATTGTGATGATGAACAGTATCCAACATATGATTAATGACCAGAAAGGAGAAACAGCTGTGTTTGCAGATGACGTGATGACTTGGGCACATTCAGAGGAAGAACTACAAAAGAAACTGTATGAATGGAACAGTGTGACAGAGAACTATGGATTACATATCCATTCAAAAGTTTGACAGAACACTGCATGGAAAACTATTGCATAAGTTAGAGCAAATGTAAATGGATATAATGTATGGTGTAGTGGAATCAAGGTGAATGGTGACTAGTGGAGTGCTCTAGAGAGTGCATACTAGGACCACTACTATTTAATTTGTACACTAATGATATAACAAAAAATTTGAAGGGAGACAAGTGGAAAAGAGGGGATATGATAGAAACATTTAAGTTACTTAAAGAGTTTTATAGGACTGATGCAGAGGAAATGTTTCAGCACTTGCTAGAGTGTGCAGAACAAAAGGTCATCCCTGGAAGTTGAGTAAAGGTGTGGTTAGTAAGGGGTGTGAGAACTAGATTTTTAGCTTGGAGAATTGTGAATGAATGGATTGGGTTGCCAGTATCATTTGTATGCACTTTGTCCGTTAATGAGTTCAAGAAGAGGTATGATAAATTGTGTGGATAGTTTGGGTCTCCTGCAATGACTCTTTGGACTCCACGGAGGTCCTTATACGATAATAATAATAATAATATTCAGTTGTTTGCTGATAATGCAAAAGTGGGGAGGACAATAGTTGATTGTGATATAAATATCTTGCAGGATGATTTAAATAAATTGGCAATGTGATCAAAGGTTATCAAATGAATGTCGTAAAATGTAAGGTAATGCACTTCGGAATGAAAAGATTACATACTGCATATCATATTGATGGTACTAGATTACAGGAACCTGATGGGACTCTACACGTAATGGTGGATACAGATTTATCCATCTTTACCTCCAGAGCCCTAGGACTCTGGGTATAATTGTGGATAGAGATTTGAAATTCAGAGGACATATTGCAAGAGTTGGCAAAATAGCTCAGAGGATTACTTGGATGTTGAAGAACACATTGACAAGGAAAGATAGGGAAGTTATTATCCCTCTATATAAGGCTATGATTCAGCCTAATGTTGACTACTATGTGCAGATTTGGTCACCTGCATTTCTAGGGGACTGGGAGGTGGTGGAGAGGATTCAGAGACAAGTGACCAAGCTAGTGATAGGTCTTTGGAATGTTCCTTATGATGATGGATTGAAGTTGTGTGGGTTGCAGAGTTTGGCTAACAGGTGGAGGAGAGGGGACATGATAGAAACTGATAAGTTACTAAAGGGATTCCATAAGATTGACACAAGAGAAATTTTTCAATATAAAGGGAGTAGTGGAAAAATAGGGTCACACTTGTAAGTTGTCTAAAAAGTGTGGTTAGTATGGGTGTGTAGACTAGGTTCTTTACTCAGAGAGTGGTGAATGAGTGGAATGGATTGCTAGAGGTGGTTGTGAGTGCCTCAACAGTGAATAGGTTTAAGGATATGTATGATAGGTGTGGTGTTAATGGATAGTATGGGTCTCCTGTGATGAGTCTTTTGACTCCATGGAGTATCGTATAAGTAATAAATATTAATAGCAGGAAGAGTAAGAGCATGGTTTTAAATTATAGTGGAAATGTAAATGTTATGGTGTTAGACTCAATGGGCAATATTTGAAGAGTAATGAAAATTTGAAATATCTGAGTAGTATACTTTCTAGTGACACCAAGAGATAATGGGGGGGGGGGGGGGAATTTCACTAGGCCAAACCTTTTTAAAAGTGTAAGTAGTCTACTTTAGGACAGTGGTATCCCACTTAAGGATAAGCTTTTGATTAATGAAAGTTACTTTTTTTTTCCATTAGGCAGATGAGATCTTAGGCAGACGAGACATGGAAAAAGTGTTGAACAAATGCTTACATGTCCTTGCTTCAAGTGGTTTGGATGTCTAATGAGAATGAACTTAGAAAGAATACCAAGAAGAATCTATGAAATTAAATTTGAATGGCAGAGATCAAGAGGAAGGCCATGGTAAAGATAGAGAAACCAGATAAGATGTAGAAAAAAAAAAATAAAGAAACCTGAACTTGTACAGTGTTCATGAAGGAAGAATTTGGGAGGATAGAAAGAAATGGAGAGATTTCATCTGCTTGACTTGACAGTCTCTGTTGTTGTTATTATTTAGCAACAACTGTTGCTAAATAATAATAATAATAATAATATCACATTCACCAGTTCCTTCTACTGCAGATTTCCCTCCTTCACAACAGCCTTTATTTTTTATTTTAATTTTTATGTGGTTCTCACCCATAACAGGTTTTTGTAAACTAGTTGAACATTTGTACCATGAGTGAAATAAGGATTTTTTATTTTTCATTAATTATATATATATACACACACATATATATAGCACTTCCCTCATAGATCTGACCGGTCTGGGGGCCTCGAAGGTGGCAGCCCCACCACCAGACTCGGGTGCTGAAGGCTAATCCCCTGCACACCTTAAAATTTCACCCATTAAAGGAAATAACATTAATAATTAATAATTTAGAAATTAAAGATGAGATAGCCAAATTGCCTAAATGGTTAACGACAAAGCGAGGAAAAAGGTACATGAGGTACAGAACATGGAACGTTAAAAGTCTACATTGAAAAGAAAATGAATTAATAGATGAATTTAAAAAATCAAGATTGGATCTGCTAGCAGTCACAGAAACAAAAAAGAAAGGTCAAGGTTGCCAGAAAATGAAAGATGGGTATATACTTTTCTATTCAGGGATAAACCCAAGAGAATGGGGGAAAACAAGGGGTAGCTTGTATAATTAAACCAGATCTCAAAGAATATATTACTAAATGGCAACTAATAAACGAAAGGTTGTTGACAATCACTGTAGATTTTAAATCAGACACCCAAGTATTCACTGTAATTGTTGCATATGGCCCAAACGATAATGCTAATAAAGAAATTAAAAATGAATTCTTCGAACTCTTACAAAAAACAATTGAAGAAGTTCAAGGGCATATCATACTACTAGGAAATGTTAATGGCCAGGTAGGGAATCAACGTTGTACAAGGTTGTGTAGATGAGGAAACGAAACAAGTGTTGGGATCACAAGGAGAAATAACCCGGAATAATAATAATAATAATAATTATTATTATTATTATTATTATTACTACTTATTATTATTATTATTATTATTATTACCCCAAGACCTCATGGAGTCAAAGACTCATCTGGGAGGTCCTTTTATCGCACACACATTTCATCATAATGGGCCTTAAACACACTCAAACTCCTTGCAGACACCACACTCTCAGACAAGGCATTCCAATCATTCACAACTCTGCATGAAAAAAACCTGCCTCTCACTCCCATACTCACACCCTCTTTATACAGTTTCCAGGGATGAACTCTCGTTCTCCCCTGATCTCCCACTAATCTCTGTAGAACTTCTCCATCATTGATCTTATAACAACCCTTTACCAACTTGTAGGTAAGGGGTTCATATCTCCCCTCTTCCCCCTGTCCACCAGACTCTGCAAATTACATCTTCTCAATCTTTCCTCATACTCAACATTCCAGAGGTAAGAAACTACCTTAATCAGTCACCTTTGGACCCTTTCCAACATCTCTTCATCCTTCTGAAAACCTGGTGACCAAATCTGGGCACAATAGCCCATGTGTGGCCTAATCAAAGCCTTATACAACGGAACAAGAATCTCCCTACTTCTACACGTCAGTGTCCTCTGCATCATTCCCAGAAGCCTTTGCGATGTCTTCACAATTTTGGCAATGTGTCCCCTAAATTTTAGATCCTAATCCACTATCACCCCCAGATCTCTTATTTCCTCTACCTCCAACAATATATTCTCACCAAGCATAAATTATGCATCCCATCTTTGTTTTCCAAATTTTAAAACCTTACATTTTGCAACATCGAACTCACATCCCCATTTCCGTGCCCAATTACTCAATTTATTCAAGTCTTCTTGCAAGGCCACAACATCTTCACTACTCTTTATGGTTTGTCCCAGCTTTGCATCATCTGCAAACAACTGAATATCTCCATCCAAATCTTCACTTTTATCATTAATATACAAGTTAAACAGTAATGGCCCTAAAACAGACCCCTGAGGCACTCCACTAGTGATTCTCTTTTTCTTGGATATCGCACCCCCATACACAACTTGTTGATACCTATCAGATAGCCGGTCTCCAATCCAATGCACTAATCTAATATCCAACCACATCTGCTCTAGTTTGACTGTTAACTTATCATGAGGTACTCTTTCAAAAGCTTTTGCGAAATCCAAGTATATTACTGTGTATCCTTCTTCTCCTCTGTCCAAGGAAGCAGTCACTTTATTGTAATAAGTAAGTAGATTACTAAAACATGACCTCCCTTTAGCAAATCCATGCTGTCCATCAAAGATTATACCATTGTTGTCTACCCAACTCTGGATCCTAGTTCTCACAAGCTTCTCCAACAACTTAACCACAACACCTGACACACAGATAGGCCTATAGTTTGATGCTTGAGTTCAATCACCTCCTTTATGAAGTGGCACAATCTTGCCCTCCTTTCACTCCTTGGGAACTTCACCAAGTGCAAGACTCATATTAAAAAAATATGTCAAGGCAAATGTCAACTCTCTGGCAGTTTCCTTCAGAATACGCGGTGATATATTATCAAGTCCCACAGCCTTATTTACATCTAGTTTACTCAACTCCCCAAACACCTCTTGCTCACTTACAGTCAGATAGAGAAATGGAGAAAGAATAATAAATCTTTGCCTTAGAAATAATTTAGTAATAGCAAATACTATGTTCAAGCATAAAGAAATCCATAAGTTTACCAGAGAAGAGCCCAGTAGAAACGAAAAATCTATAATCGACATCGTACTGGAAGTATACAAAAAATGCAAGAGTCTATAGATGTACTGAAATAGGCAGTGACCACTACTTATTAGTATTGGAAACAATCCATAAAATAAAAGTTGAAAAATGTAGAAAAAGTAGCAAGGAAATAAATGTTAAGATAAAGAACTACAAACTAAAGAAAGAAGAAACAGCCATTGAGTATAAAAGTAAAATAGAAGAGAAGATGAAAGAAGTAGAAAAAGAGATATATGAAGACCAAGATGTAGAAAACCTATGGTACAGGTTCGAAACACTCGGTTGAAAAATGGAGAAAAACCAGGAGTTTTTGCAGAGACTTTGAATTTAAATGAATCAAAAATTTGAACAATCAAACAAAATGAACATAAAATTCGAGAAAGTGTTTATTGCTGGGTCAACGATAAGTGCAAAGCGCGTTGCTTGTGTACGCGATATTCTAATGGAAAAATTATTTAGAGATTTATATATAAATTTCTATAGATTTATATATATAAAAATTATATAGAAATCTCTAATGATTTGGATAGAAGATTGCACCTCAAAAGAAAATTCCTATGGATGGAAATCTTATTAAACAAAAAACTCTCAAAGTTTATAAACATTTATAGTGCAGAACCAGGTGTTCAATGCGGATGAATCTGGGTTATATTGGAAAAAAGTGCAAAAAATGCACCTATATTTCGAAAAATGAAAGATTAGCTCCTGGATTCAAAGTTTCCAAAGATACAATTACTCTACTGTTTTGTAGTAATGCATCAGGTGATTACATGACAATTACTTAAAATAAAGTGGTTATTAACCAATCCTCAAATCCTCGTGCTATGAAAGATTAAACTATGCACTATTTTATTTTGCCTAAAACATTTATGCATTATATGCAATGAAGTTTAAGTACAATTTGTAATTTTTATACTTTTATGCTATGTATTTGTTTCATAGTTTATGTTATCTTAACTTACATGAATTACCTGAATTAAATAAAAAAAAATTTTTGTTGGATATGTGATTGTTATTTATATAATTAAAAAACAAAACAAAATGATTTTGGAACATAACCCTACTTTTTTTATGTGATCTGACACTCTGACACTCGCATAATGTGATTTATATAACACGGCATTTCTGCAGAACCTAACATCCACATTATACAAGAGTTACCTGTACATAGTTTTAAATGGTCAGTAATTCATCATTCCACTAATCAGACTTCAATCACACCTCTCATTCCCTGAATGATAACAAGAGCAAGCGTGAATTTCAAGACCAGCATTCGCCCCTGTTCTTTAGTAACTTTCTGAAGTCTTATTAGTATTACTATCTCAGCTATTTTTTCTAGGCAGGAAAGCTGATTGGGCAATAGTTTTGGGAAAAGTATGTATTGCTTTTCCAGGTTTTGGGATTAAGATTACAACTGCTGCTTTCAATCATGTAGGAAAGTAGTGATATCTTAATATTGCATTAATAATTACAATTATTAATTGAGGTTGAGGTGACTACCTGGGTGGTTGCCAGCAGTGTGAGGACCTCTGTGAGAAAAGGGTATATGTGGAACTACAAGGGGGGGGGGTGATTATGAAGAGCTCAGGAGACAGCTTGCAGGTGTAGCGTGGAATGAGGAGTTAGCTGGAACAGAGATTAATGCAGCTTGGGATATTTTCAAAAACTGTTTAGTAGATGCAATGTCTAAATGTATTCCAAGGGTGAGAAGGTTAAATAAGGTGGGTGTGAGATGGATGAATAAAGAGATTAAGCATGTGATACAGAGAAAAAGGGCATTGTGGAGGCAGCATAAGAGAAGTGGAAATAACCAATTCCATGAGGTCTACAAAGACCAAGCAAGGAGGGTGACTTGGTTGGTGAGGGTAGCTAAAGAGAGGTATGAACAGCAGTTGGCTAATGAAGCAAAAAAAAGAATCCTAAGGAATTCTTTCGATATGTAGCCAGCAAAAGAAAGAATAATTATGGAAGGATGACATTGATTGGAGAAAATGGTATAAAGACAGCTGATGCAGAATGTGTGTAGTGGAGATACTTAATGAACAGTTCATAAAGATCTTTCAATCTTGTGAATGTAACTTCATGGAGAGATTGAGAGCAGTTGATGATGGGGAGGAGAGACTGACTGTGGGTGAGCAAGAGGTGTATGGGGAATTAAGTAAACTAGATGTTAATAAGGCTGTGGGACTTGATAATATATCGCCACGTATTCTGAAAGAATGTGCCAAGGAGTTGACACCTGCCTTGACATATTTTTTTAATACGAGTCTTGCACTCAGTCAAGTTCCTAAGGAGTGGAAGGAGGGCAAGATTGTGCCACTTCATAAAGGAGGTGATCGAACTCAAGCATCAAGCTATAGGCCTATATGTGTGTCAGATGTTGTGGTTTTGTTGTTGGAGAAGCTTGTGAAAACTAGGATCCTGAGTTGGGTTGATAACAATGGTGTTATCTTTGATGGACAGCATGGATTTGCTAAAGGGAGGTCATGTTTTGGTAATCTACTTACTTATTACAATAAAGTGACTGCTTTCTTGGACAGAGGAAAAGGATACGCAATAATATAGCAAAGGCTTTTGATAGAGTACCTCATGATAGGTTGACAAGTCAAACTAGAGCAGATGGGGTTAGATATTAGATTGGTGCATTGGATTGGAGACTGGCTATCTGATAGGTATCAACAAGTTGTGTATGGGGGAGCGATATCCAGGAAAAGGAAAGTCACTAGTGGAGTGCCTCAGGGGTCTGTTTTAGGTCCATTACTGTTTAACTTGTATATTAATGATAAAAGTGAAGATTTGGATGGAGGTGTTTGCAGATGATGCAAAGTTGGGACAAACCATAAAGTGTAGTGAAGATGTTGTGGCCTTACAGGAAGATTTGAATAGATTGAGTGATTGGGCATGGAAATGGGGATGTGAATTCATTGTTGCAAAATGTAAGGTTTTAAAATTTGGAAAACAAAGATGGGATGCAGAATTTATGCTTGGTGAGAATATATTGTTGGAGGTAGAGGAAATAAGAGATCTTGGGTAATAGTGGATAAGGATCTAAAATTTAGGGAACATATCACCAAAATTGTGAAGACAACACCAAGGCTTCTGGGAATGATGCAGAGGACACTGACGTGTAGAAGTAGGGAGATTCTTGTTCTGTTGTATAAGGCTTTGATTATGCCACACATGGACTATTGTCCCCAGATTTGGTCACCGGGTTTTCAGAAGGATGAAGAGATATTGGAAGGGGTCCAAAGGAGACTGACTAAGGTAGTTTCTGTCCTCTGGAATGTCGAGTATGAGGAAAGATTGAGAAGATGTAATTTGCAGAGTCTGGTGGACAGGAGGAAGAGGGGAGATATGAACCCCTTACCTACAAGTTGGTAAGGGGTACTTATAGGATCAATGCTGGAGAAGTTTTACAGAGAATAATGGGAGATCAGGGGAGAACCAGAGGTCATCCCTGGAAACAGTATAAAGAGGATGTGAGTAGGGGAGTGAGAGGCAGGTTTTTTTCGTGCAGAGTTGTGAATGATTGGAATGCCTTGCCTGAGAATGGTGTCTGCAAAGAGTTTGAATGTGTTTAAAACACGGTATGATGAGCTGTGTGTGTGTGATAAAAGGTCCTCCCAGATGAGTCTTTGACTCCATGAGGTCTTGGGGTGGTAATAATAATAATAATAGCAACAATGTGCATTATGGCTTTATATGGCAGGCATTTGATGATTTTGTTAGAAATGAAATCTGGGCCTGGTGCTTTCCTCTTCTTAAGTTTGGTGATGTCAGTTGGATGGGGTTTACGTACTCTGTGCATTTTAGTGTACAACATACCCAGGTGTGTACTATACTAATGAAGTCTAGATCCACATGAGTATAGTTTGGACTATGGTGCTTGTCTAGACTGTCAGCAAAAGTTTCAACATGGTCTACATTTCAGTAAATCAGACCACCATGGATTGGCAGGAGAAATTTACAGTCTGTGCATAGAGCTTTGGTCATATTTCAGAGCTTCTGGTCCTCTGTGCTTAAAGACTGTAGTTTTGTCACCCACTGTTGATTTCGATGTTGATTTTAAGTGCATATCAAACTTCCTCTATAGCTCTATTGAGCACTTGTTGATGTTCTGGAGGCTAATGTTCTATGATATTGATGCCTGGCTCTGTTCCTTTCATTGATCATATTTTTAATCTCATCCAGATTAAATCCAGAAGTCAGTTGGAGTGTATGTGTTGCACATCTGCAGTGACAGCTGTTAATGCAGTTGTTATCTGCTTTTTCTAAGCTCAAAATTGAGTCTTCGATTTTGTTCCTTTGAGTTGATGGTAGGAACTGGGGCCACAGATTAATGTAGAGCAGTTGTTATCCTTTCTTTCATGCGTACATGGTGATTAGAATACATTATGGAAAATTATGGAGACAACTACTGTGTTGCAAAACTTTAGTTTAATATAAACCAAAATCAGCACTCGACGTTTCGACCTTCATATCAAGGTGGCCTTGACCATCTCATCTGGATGACAGAATCATCTGGAGCATACACATATATACAAAGAAATAAGTTGCACTACACAATCTACATGGTTTGCTAAAGTTACTGACCAACCGTTACAACTATTATTAACCTGACCTCTGGTTGAAAAAAAAAAAAAAAACCTTTACTACATCAAAGCTAGAGTCCTATTATTATTATTTTAGTTAATTTTGTAATGTTTACAAAATTAAATTGAGCTGGAGAGCAACATGTTTATATATATATATATTAAAAAAAACTATGTGATTATACATAAAAATTTCAACCAATTGGTATGGAATAGTTTCCAATAAATCTGAAAATTGCTTCAAGTCCTAAAGTATGCTAGGTATTAAGTAGGCTGAATATGTGCCATCCAAATTCTTGGAATTTTTATGATCTACCACCACCACCACCACCACTGGTATTTCCACAGACAATCACAAACATCCATACCCACAGCAGGATTCAAACTCACAGCCTTTTGGGTGGAGAGCAGATACGCTAGCCACTCAGCCAGCCAGGCTGACCTGACAGAAATAGAAATGAAAGAATAAAATGTTTTACATGATGATAGAAAGGATAAGAATGCAGTAGAAGTGCTGCTGATGAAGGGAGAATTATGTTTGCACAAAGTGCAGTTGCAAAGGGAAAACAGTGGCAGTGGTATTGAGGTAATATGAGAGTATGAGATGAAGGATGACAGAATTATTTATTTATTTAGCATTTGGCTAAGAAGAATACATGCATATGCCACCACTCACAAAAGAAGAAC
This sequence comes from Typopeltis vanoorti, assembly GCF_054136105.1. Lineage (NCBI taxonomy): Eukaryota > Metazoa > Arthropoda > Arachnida > Uropygi > Thelyphonidae > Typopeltis > Typopeltis vanoorti. The sequence goes on along the minus strand of NC_143560.1, from coordinate 91,305,205 downwards.
ATACAAGACAATAAAATATATAAGGGATATAAAAGGATACAATACTGTGAGGTGACACCATAGTCATATATACATATAAAAATATACAAATAATTATTATTATTCAGGCATCCATGGAGTCAAGAGACTCATCTTTGGGGTCCTTCCTAGGAAACACAAAGTCTATCATGCCACTCCTTAAACTCATTGACTGTTCTCGCTCTCACCACTCCATCAGACAATGCATTCCACGGTTCAACCACCCTCCATGCAAAGAAACCACTCCTCACCCTCTTGCTCACAGCTTCCTTTTGTAACTTCCAGGGATGCCCCCCCCCCCTTGTCATCTCTCCTTCCTGCTGTTCCACCAAGTGAAAGAACTCTCCAGTGTCAACCCTGTAACTGCCTCTCAACAGTTTAAAAGTCTCAATCATATCACCTCTCCTTCTTCTATCTACCAAACTCACTCTGCAGTCCACATTCCCAGCATTGCCAGCTTGAAGGGCATGTGTGAAGGTAAAAGGAGGGCATTTCAAACATTGAGTTCTAATAAATACACATTAGACTGTGCACATTATGTGCTGAAAGCTGTAAATGATTTACTGATAGATTAAAGGTTTATGCGCTGTTCAAGTTGTAACAGTATTTATGGCTAGACTAGGTATATATTTCATCTTGCTGGCCTCTATCTCACTCCAGTTAGTCTCAAATGAACTTCACTCTGTATTCCTGTTCTCCTGATGTACTTCTACATTTTTGGTTTCTATTCCTCTGTTATCATTAGAAGCCTCTCCTCACATTCTACCCATCTTCCAACATCATTCTTTGTCAACCAAGTCTCATTAATGCCTATAACTTTTGGCCAATTTGACCTAACCAATACCAAAAACTCCTTTACCTTATTTTGAATACATCTGGCAATAGTATACATAACCTGCAAAATCCCTTCATTCTACAACTTCCCTTACATCTTGTGTTGTTTTTCCTACTCCCTGGAAGTAGCAAAAGGAAGCTGTGAGCAAGAGGGTGAGGAGTGGTTTCTTTGCATGGAGGGTGGTTAAACCATGGAATGCACTGCCTGATAGAGTGGTGAGAGCAAGAACATTCAATGAGTTCAAGGAGTGGTATGATAGACTGTGTTTCCTAGGTAGGACCTCCCACGATGAGCCTTTTGACTTCATGGAGGCTTGAATAATAATAATAATAATAATAATAATAATGATAATATAATGATAAAGTTAAGAACCTGAGGAGCTACATTCAGCATCACGTAATCACTCATCCATTTACCTCTAGATGACCTGCACCCACATTCACCTGCATCTTCTCTTCTCAAGACACCCAACTCCAAATCTATTTAAATGCAAGTCATCTGCCTTATATAAGTCCTTCCATTCATCAAACTCACTATGCACATCCACAAACTCCACACCATTTCTCCTGCACAATCTTACACTGCTCATCACAATCATAGCCCGTCCCCCTTCTCAGTTCAACTCTATCATTTCACAATCCCATCTGTTTCAATTCAGCTATTTGCTTGTCATGTGGCAGTCTATCAAAGGCCTTTGAAAAATCCAAATACACCATCATATATGCATCTTCTTTATTGAGTGAATTTGTCACCTTGTAATATGTAAGCAGGTTGCTGAAACATGATCCCCCCCCAAAAAAATAAACCCATGCAGACCATCATAAAGAATACTGCTATTATCAACCCACTTCTTAATCCTAGTCCTCACCAACTTCTCTAGTACTAACAACCCCAGACTTAGAGATTAGCCTATAATTTGTATGCTCATTTTTATCCTCCCCCCTGTTTTGAAGCAGAACAATTTTCCCCTTCCATTCCTTTGGGCTTTTAATTAATAAAAATTAATTATTAATTTTAAGTAAACTTATTAAGCTTACTTAATTTCTCGTATACTTCCAACTCATTCACCATACTCTCTCTATACTCCAACTTCTATTGATGATGTCTTTACAAAGATGAAATACATTGATAAACTCATTGAATACTTGAACTATATCCTCCGCATTGCTTATCATTCTGCTAGTGTCATCAACTAGCATCATCCTCCCATAGTCGATTTTGCTTCTACTTGCCACATACTGAAAGAACTCACTAGGATTTTTCCTAGTTTGATTGGCTCATTTCTTCTCATACTGCATTCTTGTTGTCTTTACCAAATGAGTCGTCACTTTCCTGGCCTGCTCTTTGTACTCTTCATGCAACTGATCATTACCAACAATCATCTTTTGTTGTCTCCACAGGCTTCCTTCTTCTTCTTCTTCCAGATTCCATGCTTAATCACTTCATTCATCCATTTTACTCCTGCCTTGTTTTGCCTTTTCACCTTTGGAATACCCTCAGACATTGCTGTTATATAGCTCTTGATAAATGCCAACCCAGCATTTACCTCCATCCCACTTGACTCCTCTTTCCATGTTATAGCTCCCAATTGTCTCCCAAACTGTCCATAATCATTAGCTTTGTAGTTCCATATATATCTCTTCTTTATATAAATTTTCATATGACTGGCTGCAACCCACATGATCACTTTATGGTCATTCTCACCAACTGGAGGAAGATTAGACACTGCATTCACAATCACATCCTCTAATGATATAACCAGATCGAAGACTCTTAACCCTTGTGTGCCCTCCATTACGTACTGCCTAAAAGTGCCTAAGAACTCAAGAAATTCATTCTCCTAATTTTCTGATGCTCTCTTCTTTCCAATCAATATTACCATAATTGAAATAACCCACAATTATCACCCTTTGCTTGTTCACTAAGCTAAGTTGCCTATAACTTTCTTTGTCTCCACCTCCTAAATTCCCTGGCCTGTAGCAACACCCCACTAAATATCTCATTTCATCAACCTCCACTTCACACCATACTGCTTCAAAACTATTGCTACTTTTTTTTTCCCTTGTATCTCAACCTTGCACAGACCTAATTCCCCTACAATCATCAGCAGCACTTCCCCTCCCTTCTTGCTTTTTCTATCTTCATGAAAAACATCACATCCCTCCATTTCTATTTCCGTCAAGATGTAATTCTCATCCAAACATGTTTCATTTATTACAACTATTTTTGGACACAGAAACTCAAGCAATATGAGGTGCTTTTAAAATGAAACTGGACTAGGTTAATAAAATCTTTACAACTTGTTCAATTTAAATTTGGTCTCAATCCCCTTCCGAGTTCATACAGCAATCCCACTGCTTCCACCATACTCCAAACACTTCCTGGAAGTCTTTTTATTGAAATGCAACACTTACAATTCATCTTGGATCTCCTTAATGGTGTTGAATCCCTGCCACTCCCTTCAGCTTCAATTCCATTTTTGGAAACAAAAAGAAGTCACAAGGGCTAAATCTGGCAAGTAAGAAGGATGTGGGACAACTACCATGCTGTTGGTTGGCTGCCAAAAACTCTTGTGTTTTTAAGGTGTTGTAGGAGGGAGTGTTGTCAAGGTGCAGGAGCCACTCGTGGCTTTGCCACAGTTCCAGCCTTTTGCAATGAATGTCTTCTCTCAACCGCCTTAAAATGTTGCAGTAGAATTCTGCATTAACCATCGGACCAAGTGGGACAAATCCTCAGTGCAAAATCCCCTTAATGTCAAAAAAGATAATCAGCATGCTCTTTATCACAATCCTGACTTGCCTTGCCTTCTTCAGTTTTAGGAATGTGATGATTGCTGTTTTGTCTCTGAGTTGTAGCCATAAACCCAAGTTTTGCCTCGACTCCTGTGATGAACCTTGAGATGAATTTTGGGTCATCAATGGCCTTTTGATGAAGATCTTGGCAGCTGTTCAGACGGTTCTCCTTCTGGTCAGAAGTCCAGAGACAGGAAATGAACTTGGCAGTGCAATGCATGTTCAAATCTCTCATGATGATTTTTTGAGCTGCTCCGTATGAAATCCAAATTCTGTCAGCTACTTTCTGGATGGTGATGCATCGATCTGCACGGATTATCTGTCAAATATTTTCAACATTTTTGTGGGCTGTGCTGGTAGATAGTCATCTTCCAGGGTGGTTCTGCCCTTCTTAAAATGCAAGTACCACTCAAATCATTGAGTTCAGCTCATAGCTTCAGTTTCATATGCCTTACGAAGTAATTTAAGGGTTTCTGTGACAGATTTCCCCAGTTTTACACAAAATTTTACATTTGCCCCTTGTTCTAATTTCATTCATGGCGAAATTGCAGAACAGCACAAACACGTAATAAAAATAATAAAAATAATGCATATTACACGAATACCAGTGCATACAGCTCAACGCCACATGACAGGCTGACTCAACATCTATGCCACTGATGGCTGTGGTGTAAGGCTGCAACTCAGTCTGTTGTCAAGTTTCTTGCACAGTCTAATTTCTTTTTTATAGTGCCTTGTACGACAATTTCATCTCCCTCATTTTTTATACTCCTGGTAAATAAGTATTTGAAACTGCAGGATGTGAAATGCCATCTGGTAGTTGGAGAGTGGATACACTAATCACTCAGCCAACCAGGCCAGCAATAGTGCGTTGATAATAACATTGAAATAGGCATTCACATGAGGATTGAAGCACAAAATTTTGTGGGAAACCTGAACTCCCATTTTAAAATTGATTTAATATAGGTTCAAGAGGATGAAAAATTTACACTGCTGATGTGCAAGGGATGTTTCAAAGGTAATGTCTGCATACCTGCAGATCTTGGAGTGCAAGTCTTGAATCTATCTTGAAATGTGTTTAGTCTTGTTATGTTCCTTCATTAAACAAAACAGCTACCTTTTAGTACATGGTAGTAGTGTATGATCTAACTTTTTTCCTCATGTTATCAGACACGATGAATGAGTCCTTTTACAAGTTAATCAAAGTGTGTAAAAAAGCATACAGTAATCAAAATTAGAAGCACAAAAAATGAGAATGTTGTTGAAATTAACTACTGATGACAAAGTTTTTATGGTGAAGTGACTGTAGATGTTGGAAATGAAGAGCAAGAAACAGACTAGTGGGATGAATATTAATGACTGGTCACAAAGTGGGCATCCGAAACAGAAACTGATGATTTTTATAAGCAGAAAATTGATCAGTTAATCAGAGAAAGTCAGCAAATAAGTCAGAAATCACTAACGTTGCACTTGAACATGAGTCAATAAAATCATAACAGAAATGGACCACAATAAAATACTTGTATATTGGGTGCCACATCGATTGACTAATGAAATGAAATTGACAAGACCTTGTTGCCAGTTGTTTCAACAAAGTATACTTCATTGTTGTCTTTCCTTGTCAGAAAAGAACAGAAAATGTTTTTTTTTTTTTTTTTTTTCAGAAAATCATGACCGGGAATAAAAGTTGGAGTCATCATTATGACCACCAAAAATGAAAAATTCAGTCTATGGAATATAACATAAGTCATAATTGCTATTTTTATTTGGCATCCTTTTCAGCTCAAGACATTACTTTTCATCTGTCCAGCTATTAACGCTTGCAAATCCCATATCTACCCTACCTTGGAATACTGTTCTTACATACTGTATATGATTGTGAACCAAAAAAAACTCTCTAAATACACTGCTTGGAAAGAAGTCAACAGACACTCCCATGGGCAAGGTGCATTGTGCCATATAATGTGTCACATTATATGGCACAATGTTTGTAGCCAGTGTAAACTGGAGAAATATGATGCTCCCAAGTCATTGCAAATGTGTTTGGGTGAAATGGCTGTGAGAGAGATTAAAAGAGGCATTGTGACAGGATGCCATGTTGCAAGCCTATCTGTTTGGCAAATTGATGACAAAATGGACCATCCCAGGTCAAGATCAGTGACTTATTGAATGTGGAGTTCCATGCATTGACTGTAACAGGAATCTGCACAAAAATATTGAGAACTGAGGTTCACAACATGGATTTCTATGGTAGAACCACAATAATCAAGCCCAACATTACCCAAACCAACATGTGTCATCTTCGGTGGTGCAAAGGGCGCGTACAATGGGATGTGGAAGCTTTGAAAGCTGTGTTGTGAAGCAACAAACTATGCTACACCCTCTACTAAGCAGACTGACAGGTGTGGGTGTGGCAGATGCTGTTTGAATGTCTCTTACCAAAGTGCATAACTACCAACTATGAAATTTGAAGGTGGCAGTGTGATGGTATGTTCCTGTTTTTCCTGGTTTGGCCTTGGATCACTGTTTGTGGTTCCACAAACATTCAACTCTGAAAGGTATCTGAATATTCTGGATAATGCAATGTTTCCTACTTTGTGACATTTCTATGGCCATTGTCTCTTTCAGCAAGACAATGAACTCAGCAAGCAAGAATGTCATAAGGCTGCTGCTGTAACTGCATAGTTTGTGGACATGAACATCACCACACTTGACTACCCCCCCCCCACACACACTGAACCTTAATCTCCATCCTAATGAACATCTATGGGATGAACTGGAGCATCGAGTGATGTCAAGGAATGTCTACCACACAACAGTCCAGGACCTCATTACATGCCTACAGGAAGAATGGTCCAAAATTCCAAAAGAATCTTTAATGTATAATAAATCCAAGGTAAAAAACTTTCTACATCTTTCTCTCATCCAGAGATTTTTATTAATAAAGTCAAGCACCTTTTGTCTACTTGTATATGAGATATATATATGACTTTTGCATTAATTTAAACTTGGTATCAAGGGAGTTGTTAGCGAGATAGTGAAGTAATGGCGTGGATTTGAATGGCGTTCTGCATTTCGTGAAATATCAAGGTAAGACTTTGTTTAGATGCAATTTAATTGCTATCACTTTCTTTAGCCTATGCTTGATATTGCTGGCAGTCCTTTGCGGCTGTGGGATATTCTACAAAAATTTCTGCTGGCAGGTCTTTAGACCCGCGGGATTTTTTATTAACGCTCATATGCAGTTAAAACGATATGAGCGTACCTGACCTAGACGTATTCACTGATTTGCTCGATAAAGAGCCGGCTCTTGTACTTATTGATAAACTCCAAAAGAAGTTCAAGCTGACAACATGGCCTACTAGCATGATTGACCCCGACATCATTATCGAGTCACTTGATAAAAGGCTAGCAATCACTTTTATTAAAAAGCTTCTCAAAAAGTTTGAACGGGATTGGCCCACCTACTTAAATTTATATTCCTCACCTGAAGTTGACGTTGAGGAAAATGAAGACTCTCCTCAAATGGAGGAAAAACTCAATCTAGTTGTCTCTACCTCTAATCCTTCTGATCAACGAGAAATCCACGCTCACAAGAAGAGAAAAACTCACTGCTGAGCCAACAAATGTTGTTGGTATGGACAAGGATGTTCCCATTTCAGATTCCTCTGCTTCCCCCAATGAAAAGGTGCCACCGATTATCCTAAGGGAAAAGCAGAGATGGACAACACTCAGAACCATCATGGCTAATTTACAAATAAGTTATACATCTGCTAAAAATGTAGATGAAGGTATAAGAATTCAGCCCACCACGGTGGCTGATTATAGAAATCTTACAAAGGAATTAAACGCAAGAGGAACTCAATATCACACATTTTCACTTGCCTCCGAAAAAAATCTGAAAGTAGTCCTACGAGGAGTCTCCGAGGATATCGACACGGATGAAATAGTTACTGACCTTAACTTACAGGATCTACCTCCCATAAAGGTCACTAGAATGTTTAGATCAAATAAGACACCTATGCCTTTGGTCTTGGTTGAGATTCACAACATTTACAAAGACATCTATAATTTAAAATCAATCTGTGGACTCAAAATCACCCCAGAACCGTTGAGAAAGAAAGCATCTTCTGGGCGGTGCCACCGATGCCAAAAATTTGGCCATGCCTAGAAGCTATGCAAAACTCAGTTCAGATGTCTAAAATGTGGCAAGAATCATCCCACAAACACCTGTGCCAAGCCAAAATCCACCCTGGCTAAGTGCGCTAATTGTGGGGGTCCTCACCCTGCTAATTATAGAGGGTGTATACATCACCCCAAAAACAGATGGAATGATCCAAATCATCAATCTACCTCGTCATCTAGTGCAAGAGTTCCTGAAGCTCAGGCTCCTCAGTTCTCCAAGAGTGAGATCATGACAACAGGTGCTCGCCCATCATTAACTGAGCCCCTTAAGAAAACGAATCTTCAACATCAAGCGAGAACATATGCTGATGTGGCCCGCTCCAAACAGATAGTACAAACCCAGAACCTGAATAATCCACATTCGAATCTATCAGCTGTTATCACCTCTTCTCTTGCAAACATGCTGCAGGATTTCAGCAACTCAAATCCATCCTTCAGTGTCACAAAAAGATTCTTACAGCAAACCAATTCCATATTATCAGCACTCTCTGATGTATAGGAAATAAATCGCCCCAAACTCTCTTAGGATTATCAGTTGGAATGCCAACTGTTAGAAATCCAGGAATTTAATAATAGATACAACCCAGATATATTGCTAATCAATGAAACACACCTGAGGCCTGCTGACACCGTGAAAATCAGAGGGTATCAGATTTACAGAAACGACAGACTTGGTTACAGAGGTGGAGGTACAGCCACCCTTATCAAAAACTATATCAATCATCATTCAATAACCAACCCTACTACCACCAACCTCGAAATCACAGGAATTAATGTCCTCACAAACTCAATTGGAAACCTTAAAATTTTTTCTGCGTACAACCCTCCATTAAAGACATTATTGACCTCAGATCTGGATGCCATCCTTGGAGTAAAAGGACCGGTCGTCATTGCTGGAGACCTCAATGCAAAACATCCTGCTTGGAACAGTAAATCTATCAATAAAAATGGTCGCATCCTTTCTAGCTACACAGGATCAAACTATGCTGTTGTGGCTGGACCTACCAAACCAACTCATCTCAGTACGTCTGGCACTGCTGACATCCTGGATATAGCCATCCTGCAAGACATTAAACTACAGTACAGCCTTATATCACTAAATGAGTTGTCGTCGGATCACAACCCAATTCTACTGCAATTGGGAGAACAAGAATGCCTGTCTCCTCCCTCTCATTCAGGCATATCATGGGAGAGATTGTCTAAAGCGCTTAGGGATCAAATTGGACCTGTCCCTCACATATGCTCACCAGAAGATGTGGAATCTGCAGTGACTAGCCTCACCCAACAGATTAAGTCCGCTATAATGGTTGCAACCTTCCAGAAACCTGTTCCCAAGCCTGATCGTTTGCCTGAGGACATTATGGACCTGATCAGAGAGAAGAGCAGAGCTAGGAAGAGATTTCATAACACTCGCGTGCTTCAGGAAAAGACAGTGCTTAACAGATTGAATGGAGCAGTAAGAGATGCACTTAAAACACATAAAAACCAAGTTTGGGATAAAAAGTTAGCCTCTATCTCACCTATTGATCACTCTATTTGGGGACTACTGAGAAACATCAAAAATAAAAACAGATCCCTCCCCCTATAATCTCAAACCAGGGCCCAGTCCACACAGATGCAGATAAGGCAGAAGCCATTCTAAAAAATCTTGAGGATCAGTGCAAACCTTCTTATAACAACTTAGATTTCAATCATTTGTATAAAATCCACAGACAGGTCAAGATACCAGTGCTGACCATATTGCACCTGCATCACCTGTTGAATTATATGATATTATTAAAAAACTTAAGAACAATAAAGCTCCTGGACCAGACAGCATCTCAAACAGGGTGATCAAGCTGCTGCCTCAAAAAGCTATAGTGCACCTGACCAGTATAATAAATGCAATCGTAAGACTTCACTATTTTCCTTCCACCTGGAAACTGGCTGATGTGGTTCCTATACATAAGCCAGGCAAAGATCCACACTTACCGCAGAATTATCGTCCAATCAGTCTCATCTCCAATCTGGGTAAGGTTGCAGAGAAGGTCATCTTTTCACGACTCCAAACCTCAGTAAATGACCTAAACATCCTCCCTAAAGAACAGTTTGGTTTTCGACAACACCATAGTACTACCCAGCAAATCCAGAGAATTGTCGAATACATCACCACCAGCTACAACTGGCGCCAGTGCACAGGAGCTGTTTTCCTAGACCTATCCGAAGCATTTGACAAAATCTGGCATTTTGGACTCCTGCACAAACTTATCTCAGCCGATACCTCACTAAAAATGGTTGATCTAATCCATTCATATCTTTAGAAGAGATCAGTGCAAGTTAAAATCAATGGTTCTACATCGTCCCAGCATCATATCTTTGCTGGAGTGCCACAGGGATCTCTACTGGCTCCATTGCTGTTTTCTGTATACATGTCAGACATCCCACACAATCCGATGACTTTCATTTTGGCCCTGTATGCAGACGATACGGCAGTACTAACCAGATCTCTCAGATCCCACTTCGTTACCAGAAAGCTTCACGAAAACCTTCTAAAGCTGGAGAGTTGGTTCTCCAAGTGGAGATTGGAAGTCAACCCCCTGAAAAGCTCAGCCGTTCTTTTCTCAAAAAGGCCAATATCTCCTGGGAGATGTGTTACTATTCAATACTAAAATTCCCTGGCAGACAGAAACAAATTACCTGGGTGTGATTCCCGACAAAAAGCTATCTTTCAACCAACACATCAAATCTACGTGCGCAAAAGCATCTAAAGCCATAGCTCAGATCTATCCGCTAATTAATAGAAATAGCAAGCTCAGCAACAGAATCAAACTGCAACTATACCAGATGACGATTCGTCCGATAATCACCTATGCCTCTCCGGCCTGGAGCCACACCTCTAATACTAACATTATCAAAATACAGCGAGTACAGAACAAGTGCTTGAGAATGATTCTGAACGCCCCGTGGTATGTTAGAAACAACGAACTCCACAGAGACACAAATATTCCCTATATTTTCTCTTTTCTACAATCCTTAGCATCCAAGTTTTTCCTAAAGACATCCACACATCCCAATGATTTGGTTCAACAAGCTGCAGCATCCGAGTCAACGGACATATTCAAATATAGAAGACCAAAAGCTATATTAGCCTCCTATAATGATGCATAATCTCCATGCCCATTCAGGACGAGCAAACTGCTCATAAATTTTACCCTCACTGTAACCACAACAGATAGTGGGGAATGTGAAAAGCATTTTGCTTCACCCTTAAAGACATAAATGTCAACTGTCAGTTGTCAAACTTGGTATCTCTCCAGGGTCTGGCTCCCACTGATGAGACCTCAATAAAGGTTGAAACCAGTCTGAGTAGTGACCCCTTCGCATTATGCATTGCATCATACATGTCCGAAAGGAAGTGTGCTTTACATTATGGATACATACGGTGGTGTAGCTAGAGCTTTTGCCGCCCCCCCTCAATAGACACCAAAAATACTACAAACAGTCAAAATGACATATAGGAAAATAAATTAAAACACTGTTTATTTTTTAAGTAAAACTTTAATTTCAACATTCTAAGATGTTATTTTTCTTGCTTTTCTGTTAGCAAAATCGTCGATGACATTGCCGAAGTCTATTTCATAGTAATGTAGGTAATCAATTTTATTTAGAAAAACTCCTCTCGCAACTAGCAACACTTACAGCAATTGTGAGGAAAATTTGCAGTAGTATTACAGTATTTGGAAATGAGTTCTCGAGACTGTATTTTAGAATTAACTGCAAAAGTTCAAAAAGGTTCAAAGTGCCGCCCGGGGCGGTCCGCCTCCCCCCCCCCTCCCCTAGCTACACCTCTGGGTATATACTAAGGTTAGTGATATGAAGTCATTAGCTTCTATATAAAAGTAGCTCAGACGTGAATATATTTCACATGCAAAACTTTGTTTTCCATCCTTCAGGAAAGGATTTAAACCAAGTATAAAATTTCTTGTATCCCCAAAGACTAACTCCCAACTCTTAAAGAATGTTATTTTTATTATTATTATTCAAGAGTTCACAGAGAGTCATAGGACTCATTGTGGAAAGTCAATCTTAGAGAACACACAGTCTATGATATCATTCCTTAAACTCATTTATCGTCAATGCTCTCATCACCCTACCAGGCAATGCATTCCACTTCCAATCACCCTCCGTAAAAAAATATATATATATTTGCCCATACATAAATTGATTTACTATAGCCTGTACAGCCTATGTGACAGTGATATTAAAAAATAAAAAAAAATACATGGAGGGGGACAAGCAGGTGAGTAAAATGTATTGTCAGATGAAGTAGCAAGTGCATGGAAGTAAATGAATTCAAGGAATGCTTGGGAGCTAGAGTATAATTGTTGTTGACTTTCTCCAAGACATAGTGGAACTTCATAAAGATCTGATAAATAATGCAATATCACTATCATTATTTTAATCCAAAATAACTTTAAATTATTATATTATTATTATTATTATTAAACAAGATCTCATGGAGTCAAAGACTCATCTAGGAGGTCCTTTTATCTTACACACACATCTCATCATACCGTGTCTTAAACACATTCAAACTACTTGCAGACACCACGCTCTCAGGCAAGGCATTCCAATCACTCACAACTCTGCACGAAAAAAACCTGCCTCTCACTCCCTTACTCACACCCTCCTTATACAGTTTCCAAGGATGACCTCTGGTTCTCCCCTGATCTCCCACTATTCTCTGTAGAACTTCTCCACCATTTATCCTATAACAACCCCTTACCAACTTGTAGGTCTCTATCATATCTCCCCTCTTCCTTCTCTCCACGAGACTCTGCAAATTACATCTTTTCAATCTTTCCTCATACTCAACATTCCAGAGGTCAGAAACTACCTTAGTCAGTCGCCTTTGGACCCTTTCCAACATCTCTTCATCCTTCTGAAAACCCGGTGACCAAATCTGGGCACAATAGTCCAAGTGTGGCCTAATCAAAGCCTTATACATTGGAACAAGTATCTCCCTACTTCTACATGTCAGTGTCTCCGCATCATTCCCAGAAGTCTTTGTGTTGTCTTCACAATTTTGGCGATGTGTCCCCTAAATTTTAGATCCTTATCCACTATCACCCCCAGATCTCTTATTTCCTCTACTTCCAACAATATATTCTCACCAAGCATAAATTCTGCATCCCATCTTTGTTTTCCAAATTTTAAAACCTTACATTTTGCAACATTGAACTCACACCCCCATTTGCTTGCCCAATCACTCAATTTATTCAAGTCTTCTTGCAAGGCCACAACATCTTCACTACTCTTTATGGTTCGTCCCAACTTTGCATCATCTGCAAACAACTGAATATCTCCATCCAAATCTTCACCAATATCGTTAATATATAAGTTAAATAGTAAAGGCCCTAAAACAGACCCCTGAGGCATTCCACTAGTGACTTTCCTTTTCCTGGATGTTGCACCCCCATACACAACTTGTTGATACCTATCAGATAGCCGGTCTCCAATCCAATGCACTAATCTAATATCCAACCCCATCTGCTCTAGTTTGACTGTCAACTTATCATGAGGTACTCTATCAAAAGCTTTTGCGAAATCCAAGTATATTACTGTGTATCCTTCTCCTCTGTCCAAGGAAGCAGTCACTTTATTGTAATAAGTAAGTAGATTACTGAAACATGACCTCCCTTTAGCAAATCCATGCTGTCCATCAAAGATTATACCATTGTTGTCAACCCAACTCTGGATCCTAGTTCTCACAAGCTTCTCCAACAACTTAACCACAACACCTGACACACAGACAGGCCTATAGTTTGATGCTTGAGTTCGATCACCTCCTTTATGAAGTGGCACAATCTTGCCCTCCTTCCACTCTTTAGGAACTTGACCAAGTGCAAGACTCATATTAAAAAAATATGTCAAGGCAGGTGTCAACTCTCTGGCACACTCCTTCAGAATACGTGGTGATATATTATCAAGTCCCACAGCCTTATTTATTAGAACTCCACAGAATCAAAAGATTTATCTTGAGAGATTGTTGTTATTAAACCTAAATGCTCATCAAACCATATTTCAACTTTCACCATACTTTCAGTCTGTTCCACTCAACTGCCATCTTCAAGCAAAACACCTGCTCCCCAACATCCTGTAATTCAACATCTAAGAATGGCAGCTCATATTATAAATTTCATTTTTTTTTATAAATGTTTGCAACTTTTAGAGAAAAATGAAGGAATTTTTTTTTTCTACATAAAAACATGCATTCAAAATGAATTAAGTGTTACTAGGGACAAATGACATTTTTTGGACAGGAGGTACATATATATATGAAATGTTCTCATAAGTTAACTAATTGCAAAGCAGTTTTTAATATCAAAATTTTATGAAATCACTGACATAATTTATTTTTACCCCCCCCCCTCAAAAAAATCTATGCAAATACTGGTTTACTTTCCAAATAATGTAAAAATAGTTCAGTCTACCCACTGAGTGGTTCCAAGCAATTTTGGGAAACATGGTAATCTTTTTTGAAGGTATTTAAATTGGAAACAATTAAAATAAAAAAAATAATTAATCTCAAACCATTTAAGTATAGAATCAGCATATTAATTTTTTAAAATCAATTTAAAGTACTTTATCAAATTACCTCTACTTCACTCTTAATTTGAGCATTGCACACCGAGAATTATTATTATTATTCTCAGACCACCATAGAGCCAAAGATTCATAATGGGAGGATCATCACTATCAAACACATCGTTCAGGTGAGTAAAACAAACTTCAAACCTAAACTCACAATTTCCACACTCACTGCTCTCTCTCTCTCTCTCTCTCTCTCTCTCTCTCAGACAGTGCATTTCACTCACCCACTACTCCCTAAGCAAAAAAAAAAAGCTATTCCTAACTTCCTTGTGCGCACACACACAATTTCTTATACAATGTCAGGGATAGTTTCTTAATCTTAATTGATTTCATCCTTGATGCAAAATTCTGCTGATACAAATCTCTTGCTACCTTCCAAGGTAGAAAGAGATTAAACCAAGAATATGATTTATTGGCATCTTTAATTTATAATATAACCAATGAAAAAAACTTTCAAACATAAATCACACACACACACCTAGATAATATGAAACTTGAGATAATGGTGATATGAAGAGCAAATTTAAATCCATTAATCTCAAGCCTATAGGTTGGTAAAAAAGATCAGTTCCATTACCATACAGCTTAGTTTTTGTTTAATGCCAAAACTTGAAGAATTCTTTGGTATGCAAATAAAACATTCAAAGTTACTTTAACTTAAGTATTGCCTAAAAGTCTGAATAACATTTTGTTTAGATTTTCTCGTATTTATATAAGAAACACACATAAAAAAGGCATAATGTAAGCTCACATAGATGCTTGTGTACCTCATACTAACATCCATGATCAGCAGAAGAAATACATTTTAGCTTCATTTCCAATCACCAATTAGAAGAATTTTTTTCTTCCAAGATAAGCCTTGTGACGTCATGGTATCCTAAAACAATAATAATCAAAATGAAAATATATGTGTATAATTACTGCAGTAAAAGCATAATACTAAAAGAACATGACACCATTTTTTAAAATATTTTTGATGATTTCTTTTACATATTAAACACTAGCACTGCTTGGAAAGAAGTCAACAGACACCATAGTGCGAGGAACAAACACCTTAATAACATGTATGACCTCCTTTAGCAATCCTATGAGGCATACTTTCCACAAATGTATGCTAGCAATCAATGAAAATTTTGGACCATTCTTCCTGTGGGCATGTAATAGGTCTGGACTGTTGTGGGAAAGATGTCCCTCGATCTCACCTAATGCTCCAATTCATCCCCCTAGGGTTGAGATCAGGGCTCTGTGGAGGCCAATCAAGTGTGGTGACATGCATGTCCACAAAACACACAGTTACAGCAGTAGCCTTATGACATGGTGTTGTCTTGCTGCCACAAAGTAGGAAATATTGCTTTATCCAGAATGTTCAGATACCTCTGTGTATTTGTGGCATCACAAACAGAGGTCTGAGGCCAAATCAGGAAAAAGAAGACCATAACATCACACTGTTATCTCCGAATTTGATATTTGGGGTTAAGCACTCTGGTAAGCAACATTAACTGAGCATCTTCCACAGCCACGCCCCATCCATCTGCTCGATAGAGGGTATAGCATGAATCATTGTTCCATAACACAGCTTTCCAAGCTTCCATGTCCCACTGTACATACTCTTTGCACTACTGAAGATGACACTGCATGTTGGTTTAGGTAATGTGGAGCTTACATATTATGGTGTTCTACCATGGAAATTCATGTTGTGAGCCTTTGTTCTGAATGTTTTTGTTCAGATTCATGTTTCAGTCATTGCTAGCAATTTCACATTCAACATGTCGACTGACAAATGGTAGTTTTTACATATTATCCTTCTTAGCACCATACAGTCATGTTCGGTGAGTGTGGTGGATTGTCCGCTGCAGATAGCACTTGAAGTTCATTCTCTGTGCTTCCATCTTGATATGGTTTCATTGATTGTTGACCTGGAATGGCCCAATGTTTCAACAATTTGCCACACAGATAGGTCTGCAACATGGCATCCTATCACAATGCCTCTTTTAAACTCCATCACTTCCCTTCTCACAGCCATTTCACTCCAACACAGTTGCACTTACTTGGAGCATCATATTCCCCCAATTTATAAAAGCTATGAACACGACTCATTACATGGCACAATGCACCTTGCCTGCGGGGGGTGTCTGTTGACTTCTTTCCAAGCAGTGTACATGGCTAACACATTATTATTATTAATGACAGATCTCCATGGATAAAGGCTCATTGCAGGAGGTACATAATGTTACACACAAAGCCCATCAAACTTTAAGTTCATTCAATCATTGAATGAACTTAAAGTTTGATGGGCTTTGGAAATTGGGATGTGGGTCATATCCCATCTTTGGGATATGACCCACATCCCAAAGATCAGTTACACCTTTTCTGCATGTTAAGATCCTCTGTCTTATTGTCATAATCTGATGTGATGAATTCACAACTTGTGCAATGTAACCTCTGAACTTCAGATCCTTATCCACCACCACTCCAAGGTCTCCTGTCTCCTCAACCTCATCCAAAATTTCCACACCCAGTGTATATTTAGCATCCCATTGTTGCTTACCAAATTTCAGGACTTGACACTTTGCACCATTGAACTGACAATTCCATGCTGTTGCCCACTCATACAATCTATTCAGGTTCTCTTGTAAGGTCACATCTGTTTGATTCCTCATCACTCTTCCCAGTTTTGCATCATCTGCAAACAATTGTAAATCACCAGTTAAACTCATCCCAATATCATCAATATATAAAAATTATACAACAATGATCCCAAAACAGACTGCTGTTTCACACCACTAGGTCCTTTTCCTGTTCTGGGATATACTGCAGCCATACACAACTTGCTGATACCTGAGAGTTAGTTGTCTAATCTGTTATCCAACCCCATCTGCTTCAGTTTAGTTACCAACTTGTGGTGTGGTAATCTATCAAAACCCTTTGCAAAATCTAAGTACCACTCAATAAGCATCACCCTTGTCCAATACAATTATCACTTTATAGCAGTGGTGGAGATGGAGAATTATGCAGTAGGTGTCCTCCCGCAATGAGTTTTCAGACTCCTTGGAGGTGTCATGAATAATAATAATAAGCAAGTTGGTAAAACATGACCTACCTTTAACAAGTCCATGCTGACAAGCACAGAGAATACTGCTGTTATCAAGCCACTTTTGTATCCTAGCTCACCAATCTTTCCAATATCTTAACTACAACTCCAGATATACAGATCAGCCTATAATTTGTAGCCTTAACCTAATTACTACATTTGTGAAGTGGAACAATTTTGCCTTACTTCCACTCCTTGGGGAATTGTGCTGTTGCAAAACATGATGGACCAAAGCTGATGCTAACTCCTTGAAACGTTCCCTTAAGATGTGGTGATATGTCATCAAGTCTGTTTGCCTTATTGACATCTGGCTTACTTAACTCTTCATACACTTTTTGCTCAATTACCTTCTCTCATTACATTCCCTACACTTGAGCTTCTGATTTTACACTGAGGATGAAACTCCCTGATGAATACTTTGACTATACCCTCTGTAGAATACCTTGACTATACCCTCTGTAGCAATCGCCCACTTTTATCCATTAACATCATCTTATCATAAACATTATTCTTTCTACTAACCACATATTAAAAAAACTCCCAAGGGTTTTTCTTGGCCTCATTTGTTAATTTATGCTCATACTGTATGTTTGCTGTCCTTACCAACTGAGTTACACTCCTGGTCTGCTCTTTATCTCTTCATGCAACTGATTATTATCATTATTCATCTTATGCTGCCCTCTAAAGTGCCTTCTTCTTCCATTTTTCATGCTTAATTCCCTTTCATCTCTTTAAAACCTACCTTATTCAGCCTTTAGACCTTCAGAATGCATTCACACATTGATTCTGTTAAGTATTTCTTTG